>NW_005871527.1:147962-193890 GCF_000147115.1 Myotis lucifugus | reverse complement strand
AGTATCCTTTCTTTGAGCCCCAGGCTATCTTGGATGTATTCTAAGCATTCAGCAGGTGTTTTATTCCAGCAAATCTTTTGCCCTCCCCAAATCGAAACACAGAAATCCTAAAGATTCCTTAACTATCTATAGTTAGGGATTGTCTGTGCCAGTCTTTTCCTGCCCTTTCCTTATAGCAGCCAATCAAGTTTTACTGTTCCCGCATTTGACTTGCTTACTTCCGTGTCACTCTTTTGACTACATTGACTTAAATGGAATTTAGTGTCTCTGAGAGGGTGCTTTTTGTTTTCTTTTTATTAGTTTGTGGATCTTTCATTAAAACTGCTAAGACTTCCTAGTGCTCCCCAAGCCTTTCTTGCTCACATACCTGCTCCTCTCACTGTTCTCATCACAAAGAAGTATCAGTGGGTATGGTTCTTTAATTCCTGTTTTAGTGGAAAGAACCTGGCTATAAGGATGGATAATATGAAGTTTGAGCCTGAAAAAGCCATCAATAACTGAAAGGTACCAAAGCCACTAATATGTAAAATGTTTTTAAGGTGGATTGAGTTCCCAGAATGTCAGTTGAGGAAGACGCTTGAGGTGTGGCCTGCATTGTCTGATGTGATGCCCCAGTTGTCTTTTTGTATTTTTTCTGATGCTACTGTCTTGAGAGGTGGAGCTACAGAGCTTGAAATGACCCCTAAAAAATACTGACCTGCCAGGTCCTTCAATACTCCCTCATAAAGATACCAGAGGCAACATGGCATATTAAGCATGACACTAGCAGATGACTGTGTGAATTATTTTTCAGGAATACAAATTGAGGCACTTAAGTTCATCTGAACTTTGAGTCGAACCTTACTTTTTTATTGTTGTTTTCTCCTCTTAGTCTTCATCTCGCTTCTTCACATCGAGTTCCACCCACTTAGCAAACATGATTGACTCAGGCAGGCGAATTAAGCCATTACTGCACACTCTTTTCCTCTCCTTCTCGGTATTACCCCTGAACTTGAATATTTTCACCTGAATGATTTAAATCAGTTTGCCGTTCCCATGTTGCTTTTCAAGCCTTTTTAATATCACATCCTCTTCATTCAGCCCTTTGCTCAGGTTACCCTGTGAACACACTTCTGTTAGGATGGCTACAACCTGAGAGTGTGCAGAACAGGTGTCCAGCCAGGTCAGGTTGGCCAGATTTGGGTATAACCCCCACAGAGAACATGCCCCAGAACGTGGCCTGCGGTGGAGTTAGTACATGGATCTGGATGTGGGGAGGTTGACACTATAGTCCTGGCTAGTTATAATCCAGCCTCACAGGAAGAGGAGCCAGTGGCTTACACTGCGGAACGTTTTTTGGTTCAAACCAGGAACATCTGATGGCCTGGGCTTTTAGTAAGGAAATGAAGTCCTGAGGTAAAGGATAGAGTGGTATAAGGAAAGCAGTTCAGCCTTGGGATTGGATGATGAAAATGCTGATCCCACATGGTTGTAATCAATGACCTAACTTCTGTGGCCCTGTTTTCCTCACCTCTAAAATGATTTGGTGAGTTTCAGATTTGGCCATTTTTTTACTATACGGGACTAGGTGCGACTCCTCTTGAAACAAGTTTTCCCTGTAATATGTGTGACAGGCTATATCTTTCAGTGCAACAAAATACCGGTCATAACTGCTGCTGTGCAGTTTTTGCCTGTTTCTAGAAATTTCTGCTTCTTGAATAATGTGTATTGGCACATTTTTCTTTTTTTTTCTTTTTTTTCTCTTTCAAATAGAATGTTTACATTTGACTTGCTAGTTCAGCTGTGACCTGTCCTGGAAATAAAAATTTCTGCCCAGTACCTACTGCTGGTTCATTTCACGGCACACTTTTAAGGAGTGAGGCCACAAATGGGCTCACGGACCGCTTGCAGTGGGGTACTCTGGAGGCTGACGGAGAAACTCATCTTTGAATAGCTGTTCTTGGTGTAACACTCCCATCTGTGGAAACATAACTGGGGGCATCTTATGCATATTTAGAATCTTAATAAGTTGCCCAGAGAGTCATAAAGGTCATTTTGGAATACTAGGCCATGCGATGGTGTTTTTGTTTTTTAATTTGTGTGCTGTGCCCAGAGTTATGATTTAAAGTGCTAATGTTTTGCCCAGCCGGCATGGCTCAGTGGTTGAGCGTCATCCTATGAGCCAGGAGGTCACAGTTTGATTTCCCTGTCAGGGCACATGCCCGGGTTGTGGGCTCTATCCTCGGTGTGGGGCGTGCATGAGTCAGCCAATCAATGATTCTCTCTCATCATTGATGTTTCTATCTCTTTCTCCCTCTCCCATCCTCTCTGAAATGAATAAAAATATATATTTAAAAAATATATAAAAATAAGCCCCACTGGCATGGCTCAGTGGTTGAGCATTGACCCTTAAACCAGGAGGTCATGGTTCGATTCCCGGTCAGGGCACATACCCGGGTTGCGTGCTCGATCCTCAGTAGAGGGCGTGCAAGAGGCAGCCAATCAATGATTCTCTCCCACCATTGATGTTTCTATTTTCTATCTCTCTCTCCCTCTCC
This sequence comes from Myotis lucifugus, assembly GCF_000147115.1. Taxonomy (NCBI): domain Eukaryota; kingdom Metazoa; phylum Chordata; class Mammalia; order Chiroptera; family Vespertilionidae; genus Myotis; species Myotis lucifugus. Next base: position 191,353 of record NW_005871527.1, on the reverse strand, counting down.
CTTCCTCTCTGAAATCAATAAAAATATATTTTAAAAGTATATATATAATGTTAATGCTTTTTGTAAAGCGATTTGCTTTAAGTACATTAAAGGTTGTACAAGTGTTGTTCCCTAGTTGTGCATTTACATATCCTGCCTCAGCTTAGTTTTTGTTTGAAAGTCTCTACAGCAACTCTTACATAATATGTGTTGCTGGAAAGAAAGCTGGGCAATCCATTCTCCAACTTGATAGCTCATTTTGACACCTACCTTTGGTAATAACCTCTTCCTCTTTATAATCTGTCTCTTTACATTCCCCTGCCTCCACCCCTTGGTATCCCAGAGACAGGGAACCAGGCTAGCTTAGAGCCCATAGGTGTAGGGCGTGGAGCCATGTTTATAAACTAACAACTGAAATTTTGAAAATATGTATTAACTCATGTAATAATAATAACACCTGTTACATGTTAACGTAAATAACAATTTTATGGAAAATACCTTTCCAAGAGAAAGTTTTTGACTTTCTAGTCACTTGTCTCTGTAGCAGGAATTTTAACCAGAGTTAGAAAAGGACAAGGAAAGTCATTTTGTTGGCAGGTGTGTTTTCTGGGGAGGCAGCTGTGACTGTCACCCTGGGAGAGTAGGGCCCCTGATTCCCCGCCCCAGAATACCAAAAGCCACTCTCTGTGGGCTCAGTTGGGGGCCTCCCACAGCACATTTTCAATCGTTCTCTTCCCAACTTTTTCCCATACAACCCTAAATTGAACTGTAGAGTAACTCAGAGATGACCCAAGGAATAGTACTTTATATATATTTTTTAATTCATGTGTAATTAATTCCCCATTTTTAATTGGTTCACTCTCCCCAGCAGCTCCATTGAGGAAAGATGAGGCTCTGCGGAGAAGATGGTCAGGGATGGGAAGGTATTTGAGTTCGGCGGAGGGGAGCCAGGAGCTTTACCTCCATTGGGGCAATGGGGAAGCAGTTCTTCCCCGAGCTGTCCCCTTTCTAGTGCCCACTCCTGTCCTGCTTCCAAGCTAGACACTTGGTAGACCCTGGGTGCCTCCCGTGAGACCTGCTGCTCTGGGGCAGGCATCCCACCCTTGGTAACCTGTGTGGGGCCGGTGCTTCCCCGTAGTCCTGTGCTCTGTAGGAAGTTCACCATTGTCCTTGGCCTTCCCCAGGAGATGCCAGTAGCCCCCCACCTCCTCCAGTAGGACAACCACAAGTGACTTCAAACTTTACCAGATGCCTCCTGGAGGGCAGAATGGCCCACTGTAGAGATCACTGCTCTAGAGACCCCTCCACGGAGTACATTAGCTTGTAAGTCATGCCCAGCACGTATATGTCTAAGAATAATGTCTCCTTCCTTTCAAGCAGCAGTGCTCAGGCAGAAGGGGTGTCAGCACCTTTACAGTCTTAAAAGTTAGCAAGGACCCAAAGAGCTTTATTTAGAGGGTTATAGCTGTCTGGTAGGTTGCATATTGAAATTAAAACAAATTTTAAATATTCATTAATTGATCTAATAATAATCTCACACCCATTACATGTTATCATAAATCACATATTTTTATGAGAAATAACTATAAAATGCACTGAGAAAATGGCATTCACTGTTTTTGCAAGTCTCTTTAATATCTGGTTTAATAGAAGAAGCTGGCTTCTCGAGTCTGCTCCTGCATTCAGTCTGTTTTGGTCACTTGTCTTATAGCCAGTGAAAAATCGACATGATGCTTATAAAGGCAAATTGTGTCTTAGTACTGTCATAAAAACAATTGACCCCAGAAGGGGCCTAAGGGACCGCTTTGAGAATCACTGTGGATCCTCTTCCAGTCCTTTGTACTGCCCATCTGAATCCTTTCATCCAACTCAAGTTCATTTATCCTGAGATTTAAGAGGGATTTCTCTCCCCATTTTGGGTCATATTTTTTCCATCTTTTAAATATGAGTAGCAATTATTTGCTCTACTGATTATCATTTGTACTGCCTGGGATACCTTGATTTGCCTCCCTAACTAGATTAAGTCCTTGAAGACAGCATTTAACTTGATGCTTCTTTGCACTTGCCATTTTTGTTAGGGCCTGGAGGCAGGAGGTGTGTATGTGGAGAGGCACCCTGCAGCATCTGTGAGAGCTGGGGGTCAGTCTGCCACCAGCATGAGTCATGGTGACATTTTCCTAAGTCACAAGGAAATTTCATCTGAACAATTTCAGCTCTAAAAAAGCTCCAAGATTCTCTAAAACATTGGGAACCCACCAAGGTCAGGGTACCAGGGTGTCTGCTTCGGCACAACATTATAGGTAATTGTCTTGCATTTTCTGGTCATTATCTCAGTTTTTGTTCAGCACAGACTTCCCCGCTTTTTGGTCAGGTTGGAGAGCAGCCTGTGCGGAAGTGCCGCTTCCCAAAACCAAACCCATCTTTGTTTTCTCCACCTGGGGGAGCAAGAGAGCAAGCCTAGGGGTTAAACTCTCCTAGAAAGTGCAGTATTGGTTGAGGACATTGGATACTTTTTTGGTTTGTTTTAAGATGAGGTTTATTATGGCTCTAAAGGGGAGTTGCTCTGAGCTTGTGCTGTGTTTGCCAGTGAGACTGTCAAAGTGTCCGGGAGCTCTGCTGTGTTAGATCTGTGCTGTGCAGGACGTCAGCTTCTGGCATGTGTGTCTGTTGAAATCAATGAAAATTAAATGAACTTGAGAAATTCCGTTCCTTGTTCATAGTAGCCACAGTTCAGTTGCTCAGGAGCCACATGTGGCTAGTGGCTGCACTATTGGTCAGCAAATATAGAAAATTTTCTGCTTCATAGAAAGTTCGATCAGACAGAGCTGCCTTACACCTAGCTGTGCTTTCCAAAATATTTATAATGTGAGTATATTTAACTTCGTTAGCTATCACTTTTTTAATATGAGATAGCAAATTTAAGATTAAATTTAAAGGAAAAGAAGACACATTGGCAAAGGAGAAGAAAGTGGATAAAATTAGGGAATGGGGGAAGGGGAGAAGAAAAGGGAATTCAGTGGTAAGATGAGAGGGAAGCCCTGTCATCACTTGGTCTGGGAACCCCTATGTCCTGAGGCCCTGATACGCAGAAGAAGATCTGCTATTCCCATAGGAGTGGGCCTGGGGACCCAAGGGAAAGTGTCGTCCTCGACTTTCTGTGTAGACTTTTTGTCTTTATCAAAACACAGGGTTAAAAAATGAAATAGTTTTGCCCTAGCTGGTTTAGCTCAGTGGTTGGAGTGTCGGCCTGTGGGCTGACAGGTTCTGGGTTCAGTTTCAGGTTCGATTCTGGTCAAGGGCATGTACCTCGGTTACAGGCTTAATCCCTGCCCCTGTCAGGGTGACACATTGATGTTTCTCCCTCTCTGTCTGTCTTTCCCCCTCCCTTCCACTGTGTCTAAAAATCAATGGAAAAAATATCCTTGGATGAGAATTAACAAATATATTTAAAAATTAAAAAAATATGAAAATCTATAGTTCCCATGTCACCTAATCCACTGTCAGCGTATGGCAGAGCAACTTCTTCCTACTGTTGTGCTGATTGGCCCTACATCCAGGACCTCCTCCTTTCCCGGGAAGCAGAGGTGTGTGGTAGAGGGTGGGCTCTCCAGCCGGACCCTCCTGCTCATGGGACTGGTCTTCCTTCTACCTCTCTGTCATTCTCCCTTTATCTGGCCTTTCTCTTTCATGTTGCAGATTGTGTGCTGAATGCCATTGTGGGTGCTGGGGATTCGGTGCAGGACACAGCAGGGTGCCTGAACCCCTGTGGTTCACTTTCAGTGAGTGCTGTGTGCACTAGTTTTTCTCAGGGGCACTGGTGACATTTGGGGTGAGGGCATCTCACACTTTGCAGAGCAGTAGCTCTGGGGCTCTGGACACCAGTAGCTCCCTCTGGTCATTGTGTTATCAAAACTGTACTCACAAGTTTCCAGAAACCCCTGGTAGGGCAGGACCACCTCTGGCAGCCCCCTTGCTAGAGACCCAGGTGGTCAGAGATGGTCTCGCCAAGATGGTGATGGTGTTAAAGGTGGGGGCAGAATGTGAAGAAGGAGCCAGTGGTGCAAAATCCGGGAAAGGGTGGTCCAGCAGTGGAAGCAGCTAGTGCAAAGGCTTTGCGGCACACGGGAGCTTGTGTGTCCTCCAGAAAGAAGGCTAACTTGGCTGAAGGGAAGTGAGGGTGGCTCAAGCAGGAGGGGTGAAGTCCGAGAGATGGGTAAGGCAGGGTCCAGTAAGATCTTGTCAGCAGCCATCAGCAGGGTTTTGGATTTTTATTCTAAGGATGATAGGAAACCATTGAGGAATTTTTAGCAGGGAAGTGAGACAACCTGACTTAAGCATTTAAAAGACCTCTGCAACAGATCCTTTGTAGGAAATAGAGGGGCAAGAATTGAAGCAAGGAGACCGCTAGATGACAAGGCCCGCTCAGATGCCTGCTATCTTGTCTGCACCTGCAAAGATGAGGCCCTGCTACCGCTGGCTGTGGGTTCTGGACTTGGATGGCTTGTCAGCTGACTGCTTGCTTTACAGGCCTGAACTGAGAGCTGGCTTCTGTGGCTTCTGACTTATAGAGACCAGAATGCAGAACTTTGCTCAAAAGGAGTAACGCTCTGGCACTAGCAGCCTTAGTTTTCCCTAAACAGTCTTGTTTCTTTGAAGAATACCTTTTCTCTCTTCATAAACACCTGGTTCACCTGTTGTGCAAATGTTCAGTGGCTGTGGACAGGTCATTATTCAAACCAAAGACTAAACTCCTTTTCCGCTCCGTGACTTACTCCATGACTTACTCCCTCCAGAGTTTCTGAGTCCTGAGCCTCTGGGGGCCTCTGTATGGGCAGATCACTTGCCTTCTACACCTTGCCACACCCACCTCTCCGTCTGCTTTCTACTCCCAGACATTTGTTGAATGCTCTTGTCCTGAGGTGCACCGACTCCCCATGCAGATTTTTCTTATTGGAGGTTTGAACTTCCCCATTCTTTCATTACCACTTGTACTGGGGCTCACGTGGTTTGCTGATTGGTGTGAGTGCATGGTCAGTCTTGATCAGGAAAATCTCTGTCCTTCCCTTATTTTCACCCCTCAGCCAGGGATTGTTGGCTTAATGTAGGGGTCAGGAAACTTTTTCTGTAAAGGGTCAGATAATAAGTATTTTAGACTTTGAGTGTCATACAGTCTCTGTTGCAACTACTCAACTCTACTGTTGCAGCAAGTGAGTAACCATAGACAACATGTAAACTAATAGCCATGGCTGTGTTCCAGTAACACTTTATTCACAAAATAGGCAAGGGGCCAGATATGGCCCATGGGCTTTAGCTTGATGACCCCTGGCCTGGTGGAATCCAAATCAGGTTCGGTACTTAGAGGAACTTTGGCAGAAGCTAGGCACTGTTGTTACTTTGTGGGTCTCTGCATGGACTCTTATACCTGAGACCAGCAGTGGTTATGCTCTGTGAAAGAAGTATCCCTTTGTGTTTTTTTTGTTTTTTACTCCATTCACCATCTGGAAGCTATTGAGAGACCAGTGGTTTGACCTGCCTAATCTATATATATAAAAGGCTGATATGCAGAGTGTCCCCTTGGGATTTCTACCGGGAGAATAGGAGTTCGATCACTTGCTATGATGTGCGCTGACCACCAGGGGGCGGCGCAGAACATGGCGGGTGACCAGCAGTGGCCCTGGGGCACTGAGGGAAGGAGAAGGCGGGGAGGCAGGGGGAACCTCTCAGTGGTGGCAGCGTGGGTGAAGGGAGGAGGAGGTGGGGGGGACCTGATTGGCACTGATCTCCAGCCAAGCCTAGGGACCCTATCCATTTACAGATTTCATGCACCAGGCCTCTAGTTGAACAATAAATGTCTTACATCTCATTGTGAATATTTAGACTTGCAGTGTTTGACTGAAAGGGAAGAGGTACTGCTTAGTACAGTGATCCCTTTTATGGGAAAACATATAGAAATGAGGCTTTGTCACAATTTCAGGTGCCTACTTTGTAGTTTGAAGGAAATATCCCAAAGTACAAAAAACCTCCCAAATACTTGGGGTGTTTTTTTTTCACTGTGAATTTATGGGGGTGCTATTGCCTGGCTATATAGAAGGTTGGGGGATGGGGGTGACTGCCAGGCACTGGGATGTGCAAGTTTGATGCATCTTTTTAGAAACTGCAGTGGGTCACTTTTTCCTGAGGGTGAAGGAAAGCTTCTAGAATCTTGTTCTCTCTGCCTACCAATGTGCAGCCATGAACACTGGCTGCTGTGGAAGAATTGGGAAGATGCCTGACACCCCTTAAGCCAGGGGTAGGGAGCGTCCAGCCCACGGGCTATATAATCATTTGATCTGGCCCTGCCAAGGCATTAGGGGTGAGTTAATTCAATGTTTGACCAAATCTAGCAGGGTTTATTATTATTATTATTGATTTCAGAGAAGAAGGGAGAGGGAGAGAGAAATAGAAACATCAATGATGAGAATCATTGATCGGCTGCCTCCTGCACACCCCCTACTGGGGATCGAGTCCACAACCCGGGCATGTACCCTTGACCTGAATTGAACCTGGGACCCGTCAGTCCACAGGCCGACGCTCTATCCACTGAGCCAAACTGGCTAGGGCAGGCTAATTTTTAAGTTGATAATTTTTTTTAAATATATTTTATTGATTTTTTTACAGAGAGGAAGGGAGAGGATGAGGGAGAGGGATAGAGAGCTAGAAACATCGATGAGAGAGAAACGTCGATCAGTTGCCTCCTGCACACTCCCTACTGGGGATGTGCCTGCAACCAAAGTACATGCCCTTGACCGGAATCAAACCTCAGAACCTTCAATTCGCAGGCCGATGCTCTATCCACTGAGCCAAACCGGTTAGGGCTAAGTTGATAATTTTGTATGGCCCACTAATGAAGTTATAAATATCCATATGGCCTTTGGCAGAAAAAAGGTTCCCCACCCCTGCCTTAGGCAGACAGTGCTTTTGCCTCTGCACCTCCCTGTGGGCCCAGCACTGTGCAAGTTAGTGTACAAGTTTTTGTTTGAACACCTGTTTTTAGTTCTTTTAGGTATTTACCTAGGAGTGGGATTGCTGGGTCCAGACCTGCCAAAGACTGGCCACTTCCCCTCCCCCTCCCCTAAGACCCCACTGCCAAAGCTTCAAGGATCCCAGTGCTCCACATTGACAAACCTCTCTATGGAAGGGCAGAGCTCTCACTTCATTGGGATAGCTTCAGTTTGAGTCTCAAACAGTTTTTCAGATCATCCCAAAGCCCCCACCTCCGGCCTAGAAAATGCAGTTGCTTCTGAATGTGGTGGGGAGCCGCATGCTTGCTCAGGAAGCCGGGAGCTACGACTTGCAGTGACAGGAAAAGGTCAGCCATTTTGATTTGGGATTGATACCTAACACTGACTTTGGTAAATAATTCCCCATCACTGAGCCAAAAATAGAGGCTACAGTAGATTCTGAGCATCTGTCACTTCACCAAACGAGTAGGTAAAAACAAAACTGCCATACGGTATTTCCATTCCAGGAGTGACAAAAAAAGGAAGATCTGAGTCTATTTTAGATTTTACCCAAGTCAAGTAGCTAAACATGTTCATACTTTTTTGCAAAACTTTCTTGTCATTTCGGGATAAATAAGCCAGTGTCCATGCTGTGAGTAAACACCTAAACTGGAGCAGCACAGCTGTTGCTTATCACTTAGTGTCCCGCCAGCGATCATGCCTCCTCCAGGCTGGGCACATTCGGCCTTCGAAACAGGCATGCCCCTTGGCACCCAGGGCACCTGCTGTTTGCATCCGCCTCCAAGAATGAAGGGGGACAGCGGGTGGCACTGGTTAGCAATGGCAGGCTAGTGCTTCCGTCCTCCAGTGGTTCCTCCCTTGCTGTGTGCCTGGCACTGGCCTCAACACTGGGTTCCTAGTTGAGCTTTCAGCCTCCTGTCAGAGAGGAACTCACCATCCCAATGTGAGAGAAAGAGAGCTAAGGCCACCCAGCTGGTGTGTCTCAGTGCTTGAACTTTGACCCATGAACAACTGGGTTCTGGATTCCCAGTAGGGGGCGTGCAAGAGGCAGTCGATTGATGTATCTCTTTCATTGATGTTTCTGTCTTTCTATCCCTCTCCGTTTCCCTCTTTCTAAAATTAATAAAAACATATTTTAAAAAAAATGGGGGAGTGGGGAATGCCTGGCTGGTGTGGTTCAGTGGTTGAGCACTGACCTATGAACAAGGAGGTCACAGTTGCAGGCTCGATCCCCAGTAGGGGGCGTGCAGGAGATAGCCAATCAATGATTCTCTCTCATCATTGATGTTTCTATCTCGCCCTATCCCTTTCTCTCTGAAAACAATAAAAATGAATTTTTTAAAGAAAACAAAAAACGGAGAGAGAGAGAGAGCTAAGGCCAATTTAGAGGTCAGAGGGGTAACAGAAGAAGGAAGCTTCTGATTGTGCCTGGGGCAGAGCGAGGCCGGGTAGGCTGGGGGCTTTCCTGAACAAGCTGAACTGGAACAGATGAAACACTTTCTTATATGCAGTGAAATACACATAACACAACATTTACCACTAGTGGCATTTAGTATGTTTACAGTATTGTGTAACCATCCCCACTGTCTAGTTCCAGGGCATTGTCCTCACCCCAAAAGGAAACCCTTACCCATTAAGCAGTAATTTTTCAAGTCCTTCCCCCAGCCCCTGGCAGCACTGACTCGCCTCTTCTCTTTGTGGAGTTGCCTGTTCCGGGCATTTCATGTCAGTGGATCATACAACATGGGGCTTGTTGTGTCTGGCTTCTTTCACTCAGTATCACGTTATCAAGGACCACACACATAGCCTATGTGAGTACTTCACTCCTTTTTATGGCTGAATAATATTCCATTGTTTGCTGTAACACAGTTGTTTCATCAGTTGACGGACACTTGAGTCATTTCCATCTTTGGTTATTTTAGTACTGCTACTATGAATATTAGCTAGTGTATGAGTTTTTGTTTGAACACCTGTTTTCAGTTCTTTGGGTACGTACCTAGGAGTGGGATTGCTGGGTCCTATGGTAACTCTGTGTTAAACTACTGAGGAACTGCCTGTTTTCCACAGCAGTCACACCATTTTTCATTTCACCAGCAGTGTATTGGGTTCCAATTTCTCCCCATCCTCCCCATCACTTATCTTCCATTTAAAAAGTATATATTATAGCCACCCTAGTGGTTGCAAAGCAGTATGTCACTGTAGTTTTCATTTTCATTTCCCTGACGGCTAATGATGTCGAGCATCTTTCCATGTGCTTATTGACCATTTTACAACTCCTGAGTCACCACTCAGCATATTCAGACCCCTCTCCTCCCTCATGCACAGACAGCATCCTCTGACTCTGCTTCTCCCCCTGGTGCCCCGCCTGCTTCCTTCTCCCCACCACACTTTTCTGAATCCTGAGAGTAGAAGGGAGCGGGGAGGGAGGGAGGGAGGGAGGGAGGGAGGGAGGGAGGGAGGGAGAGAGAGAAAGACAGAGAAAGAGGGAGGGAGAGAGAGGAGAGAGACTGATGTGAGTGAGACACATCGATTGGTTGCCTCCCACATGTACCCCAACCAGGGCCAGGAGTTGAACCTATAACCCAGGTACCTGCCCTTGACTGGGAATCGAACCCATGGTCCTCCGGTCCACATGCTGATGCTCTAACCACTGACCACACCAGCCAGGGCCCTACCACACTTTTCAAAGGTGTTGTGAGTACTCTGGGTCTTCCTGCTGCATCCTCCGCTCCCTCACTCAGCCCCCACAGCCTGTGAGATAGGAGTCCAGCAGACATTGGGCTTTAGTGACATTTGGTGGAATTGACCTTCCTTCCTTCCTGAGCAGCTTCTTCCCTTTGCCTCGTGATGCCCCACCTTCGTTTGCTTCGCCAACCGGGTCTCCGCAGCTCCCTCTGTCACTTCCTCCTTCACCCCTCTCTGCTCACTTCGTGCTCTTGGACTAGGCGTTCTCATTCATTCCCTGACCTCAGTGACCAGGTAGAGAGTTGACTCCAGGTTGACATTTTGGCTCAGCGGATGGTTTCCTGAGTGCCAGCTGTGCAACACCCAAGGTGGAGAAGGTAGATGAGGACAGGCCAGTCTTCCTGTCTCCAGAGCTGGTAGGACAGACAGTAACCAAGGAGAATGACACTTGGTGTAACAGACGAGGGGGAGAATGGTGTGGAGAAGAGGCAGAGAGGTCACTGGAACTCCTCGTCCAGGACACTGGCATTGCCGTGGAAGTACCTCCGACTCAGCACATTCACAGCTTCTTTCCCCGCTTTTCTTTCCTATTTCAGCGGTTTGTCCCACGTCCCCATCCTGTGTCAGCCAGAGGTCTGGGAGGTCTCCCTGACTCCTCGTCCTCTTCATCCCCCACTTCCATTCCATCCTGTCAACTAGCGCCTTGATTTTTCCACCGATTCTCTGCTCTGCCCAGTGTTCCATTTGCCGTCCTCATCTCTTGTCTGGAGAACTGGAAAAACCTCCTGTGGCTCCTCTGCTTCCCTAACCATCCGGACCGGACGCCACACTGGAGCCTTAGGGGCCTTTCAAAGGGAAAATGTGTTTGTGTCATTGCCCCACTCAGACCCTTTCACTTGGCTTCAAGGTTCCCTTGAGGTAAAGGTCACATTCTTTAACCTGGGCTGGTGGCTCTGAGGCCACTCCAGCCCCACTCTGTGCCTGCCCGACTCTCTGCTGTGGCCTACGGCTGTGCTGAACCTCTCGGCTCTCCATGACACCTGCCTGGACACTGCTCCACGCACACGCACGCACACATGAGCGCACACGTGCACACGCTCTCAGAGGAGCTTTCCTGACCTTGCAAGTTCCTTGGACTCCTGTCATGTATTGGGCGCCCCTATGTTTTTCACAGAACTGGACAGTGTGGTGTCTAGGCCAGACAGGCCTGTCCCCCAGGAGCTGACAGTCCTCACTGGGGGAAAGACATCCACCTTGTAATCAGCAGGTGAGCATAAAGTCAGCGCGTTGGTTACAAAGGAGCAGCCTGAGCTGAGAGCTCCAGGGCGCAGGAAGGCCTGGCCCCACCTAACAGAATGGGGGTCACGGGGGAGATGGGACCAGGTTGCCTTTTCTGGAAGTCACTCTGCCGGCCTTGAGGAGGAATGCTCGGGAGGGAGACGCAGGAGGTGGGACCAGCAGGGCCTATGGGAGAGGAGATGTGAGGAGTCAGCAGGTCTTGGGGAGAACTTTGTTTTCTCAGGCAGTGGGAGCCTTACCCATTGTGCCCCACGATGGGCTGTGGATACCACAGATTTCGTTATGACTTAGCCAGATTGCCACTTCTAGTGTGAAGGCCATCTGTCCAGGGAGCAGCAGAGAGCTCACCTGTTGAGGTTTGACCCAGTCATCTTCCAAGGTTATGTTGGTAGCACTGGATTCGGCATTACAAAAAATAACAGTCCCATGTAAACTTCCATCTAGACACTTGTGTGTGTGTCATTTAAAACAAGAACATCTCCTGGGAGGAGCTGTTTGTGACGGGAATAAGTAAATACTAGGCTTTTCTGGGGGCTTGTAGAGAGAACCCAGCAGGAGAGTTTTAACATGGGGAAGCCCGTGGAGGAGGAGAGTGATGGATGGGGTTTTCGAGGAGGAAAGACCCATGCTTTCATGATCACGTGAGAGAATGATAAATGTCAGATAGAGCCCAAGATGCCCGTATTGAGGAAGAAGCTCAGATGTGGGGAGGCAGGGAGCCCAGGCCCTCGTCCCTGTGCAGGTTCATCTGCGTGTGGAGCTCTGACAGCTTGCAAGCATCCCGGGCCCAGCATTCTTAAGCACCTTAGTGAAAGGTAAACAGTGCTTACTTCTTAGTAAAACTTTCAGTCAAGGATGAGAGTAAATAGTTAGGGTCTGAGTCAGTAGGTCTGCTCTCCTTGGCCCTGAGTGATTGGAGGGGCTTGTGGGTTTGTGTTTCTAAGATGAGTTTGATGGGTACAAAGTCCATTTCTCTAGCAGATTGCAGGGTGCGAGAGTAAGCACCTTCGCTGCACACGTAACCTGGGTGGTCCATACTCACCAGTGCATCTGTCAGCTGTCATTGCCTTGGCCAAGCACAGCTGAGCTCCACAGGGCTCCCTGTGCCAGCTGGTCCCCTTAGGCCTGCCTGGAAGATAGAGGGCCCTGTTCTGCTGTGTGTGCCCTCAGCACGCATCCACCTCTGCTTGAGTATGTGTGCTGCTCCTCACCTTGCAGGCGGGCTGCGTGTCATGGGACAGCCCAGCCATGGTGATGCAGTCTGGAGACAAGCACTGTCTCTGGAGCCCGGAGGTGAATGCGAGGAGAGAGCAGCTAGAAAGCATTTTCCGAGGCTCTCCTGTAGCCTCTCCCGAGTCCTGAGGCTGAGTGGTGAGCTAGCAGGGAAACTGGTCATTTATGAGCTGCTCAGCAAATTAGTTTCCTATTGCTGCTGCACCAATGACCACAAACTTACTGGCTTAAAAAATCATCAATTTTCTATCTTACAGTTCTAGAGGTCAGTAATCTGAAATGGGGCCAAAATTAAGGTGTCGGCATGGATAGTTGCTCTGGAAGCTCTAGAGAAGAATTTGTTTGCTTGCCTTTCCCAACTTTTAGAAGCTGCCTGCACTCCTTGACTCATGGTCCCTTCCTCCATCTTCAAAGCCAGCAGTGTGGCGCAGGCCAGCCCCTCTCTGACCTCTGCTTTGCCATCTCATTGCCTTCTGTCTTATGAAGACCTGTGTGGTTACCTGGAGTTCACCTGCTACCACAGGACCCTTCACCTCATCACATCTGCAGAGTTCATTTGCCCACGTGAGGTCCCGGGATTAGGGTGTGGACATCTTTGGAGGGTCCTTATCACCAGCCATTTCATACCAGTCTGTATGGTAAATATTTAAAAGTCAAAAGGAAGATAAAGGAAATTAGGTAGACCTGTGATCTCTCCAAATCGAGCATTGCCAGAGGTGGACGGAGCCTCACAGTCCAGAAACTGTGAGTGGAAGGCACTGTCCCCGAGTGGAACTTTTATACATTTTTTCCATAGTCTAATTGTGCTATAAAATAAAATCATTTGACATATTCATTTGTTTTTGTTTTTATTTTGTAAATAGATTTCCAGCAGGAAAAGCAGCGTTGGTTCTGTCTCGTCTACAGTATCTAGTAAAATTAAGGTGCCAGCCGTTCAGCCCATAGTGAAGAAAGACAAACGGCAAAATTCCTCCAGGTTTAGCGCCAGCAGTGATAGAGAACTTCAAAAACTACAATCTTTAAAAGGTAATTTTTATTATTTGTTTTTTAAAATTAAATTTTGGCTATTTATGGAGGAGTAATGTTTTGATAGTTTGCTAGCTTTTTATACCTTTACTGTGTTTATATTCTGTAGGGTCATCTTTTCTTCTTTATGGAGTTTTTGTTTAGATTGAATGCCATTAACTTATTTACCCAACCAATACTTTAAACGCCAGAGCTACTTAAGATAAAAATCTAACCATAAATGTATTGTAGGTATAATATACTAAAAAGTAACAGAGGAAAGACTTAAAAGCTTCTCATATTAATTATAATTAAGCTAGCCAATTTTTCTTTTAAGTAATTCTTCTCTTTCATCTGTCTCAGAACTCTACAGCTCATAAAGTAGCCACCCCAAGTCGAGTAATTGTGAAGACTATGGTAGAATCCCTTGGTTTTTCTGGTGGTGGAGGAATGAGGACTGGAATTATAGTCCTTGATGGACTTCTCCTATGAGTCATTGGGGATTACTCTGCCCAGGGATTTCCTGTTTGAGAGGAGTCAGGGAATAGAGCTCTTTGCTTTGAATTTCCCCCAAATGGCACAGTTACCCCTTTCTACCTGAGGGTGTTCAGCCCTAAAAGTGGTTCTCCAGGAGATTTTGAGATTAAAGTCCATAAAACCTTATCAAAGAAAATAGGGTAAGGACCCCAAAGTCAAATGTGAACATCTGGAAAACTTTGTATTTTCTAAATCTAAGACTAGTGTAATACGTAAAGGAAACATCAGACATTTTTCATATCTCAAGTACATAATAATGGGTCTTTTACAATGAATTTTCATTTCTTATGAACTTAGGAGCTTGGTGCAGATGTGCAGGCCAGTGGGATTCAGGGAGGCATGGAGGAAGGGAGGGAGTGAAAGGTTGGTGGAGGGAGGAACTATGGATTCTTGGATGCACTTCCTGCTCCTGGGTTGCTAGGAATCCTCTCGGTGCAGTTTATAGAGCTTGTATCTGACTTTTGTTTGGTTTAGCTTTGTGGTAGATAATATACATCCTAAGTCATTATTGAGGAGTCTTTCCCTCCCAAATAGCCATGCCTTTCTGGGGTTATTCATTCATTTAGCAAATACTGTATTGAGTAACTACAAAAACAGGCCTTGTTCTAGGTACTGGGGTACAGCATTAAATAAAAACCAGAGTCTGCTCTGCTGGAGCCAACATCCTGTCCCAAGGTGGGAAACAGCCAGTGAGAAAAGGAGTGTGTGCCCATGACTCCTCCAGTACCCTTAGGACGCTGGCCACCGTACATGAGATGTCTGTGGTGGAGAAGGTGTCCCATAACCATTATTGAGCCTTCTCTGTCCAAGCCCCATCCCTAATACCCATCATGAGTATTAGGCTTGGCTTCTGTCATTAGGGCTTATGCTCGCCCTCAGGGCACCATGCAGAGGCCCAGCCCTGTGGCTTCCTTTGCTTCTTCCAAGGATTCTCTGCGCAACCCTCTTTCTCCAGGTCTCAGTTTGTGATTCTCAACCTCCCTTTTCTCTGTTTTTCTTTATACCAAGTAAGAACGGCATGCAGTCTGCTTGCACTATTCCCAGAGGGATCAGTTTTCTGTTGTATATCCACATATCCAGGGAATTCATCCTGGTCAAGTCAGTTCCCTTCACTGATTTTGTTTGATTAGTCCTTCCTGGCTACTCTGAAACGTAAGTGCTTCTGCATATATGTTAAAATAATTTTGTCTAATTCAGAAAAATAGGAGTTGATTGGAATAACATTGAAATTGTATGTTAATTTGGGGAAGATTGATTGACACTTTTATGATACTCTTTTCCCATTGAGGAAGATGATATATCGCTTCCATTTTTCTCTTGTGATTTTCTTTTCTTTTCTTTTTTTTTTAAACAAATATATTTTATTGTCTTTTTACAGAGAGGAAGGGAGAGGGATAGAGAGTTAGAAACATCGATGAGAGAGAAACATCGATCAGCTGCCTCCTGCACACCCCCTACTGGAGATGTGCCCGCAACTGAAGTACATGCCCTTGATCGGAATCAACCCTGGGACCCTTCAGTCCACAGGCTGACACTCTATCCACTGAGCCAAACCAGCCAGGGCTGTGATTTTCTTTTAAGTTGCTACCTTTTCATTAAATTTATTCATAAGTACTTTATAGTTTTTGTTACTCTTCTGACTGGGTTATATTTTTTTCATTTCTGCCTCCAATTAGTTCTTACTAATCTAATGAAAGGCTGTTGGGTTTTTTTTTTAACATTTTCTTACTCTATTATCTTACCAAATTTTCTTATTAATCTTAGTAATTTTTTTACTACAGTTTGCATATGTAGTTCTGTCATTTATAGTTAGATACTTTTATCTTTCCTCCAATATTTATACCAATATATACTAGTTATTTTAACTTTAGCACCAGTAAAACATAGATATCAGAGATGAGAGCAGACCTCCCTGTTTTCTCCCATTTTGGTAAAAGGTTTCAGCATTTCCTGGTTCCTTGTGAAAATGGCTCTTGGTTTCTGGTAAGTGGCCTCAACCCAGAGTGGATGGTCCGTGGTCTACCTTCACATGGCTGTTACCGCCTGTGCTGGCTGGTTGGTGCCGTGCACTATTGCTGAGCTTTATCTGATGCCATATGATTTCTCGCCATAAGATGTTAACATAGTAATTGTGTGTGGATAGATTTTCTGCTTTTGAACTATCCTTACATTACAGGGATCAACCTCAGTATTGCACAGTCTATGGTGACTTTTATGTGGTTCAGTTTACTAATTTTCTGCTTCTGTATTTATCACATGGAGCTGGCCTGTTTCGTGTTACTGTATGTTATCCACTCTAAGGTGTGCGGATACTGGCTCGTGTGATCTTTCCCAGAGGCGGCCTGCAGGCTTCCTGCATCTCTCTTACGCTGCTGTCCAATGGCAGGGACTGTTCTGCAGTAATCAGACGTGGAATGGCATGTGTGCTCTTAAAGTCCAGCACAGGGTTGAAGGTCGACTTAGAACTCAGTGAGCCTAGTGCTTTTCTCAGTGATAAATCTGTATGTTTCTTCCATCATTTTAGAGTACATCATGTGTTAACTTGTACATTATGTTCTTAACGAATCTTTTAATGTCTTCCACATCCGAGGTGGTCATGTCTCCTTCTGAACTCATTTGTTCTTTTGGTTATTTTGTTTTCAATATCATTCATTTTCACATTTATCTTTATTCTATTTTGCTTTATTTTATTCTTTTCCTCATTTATTAAGTTAAGTACAGAGTTCACTTATTTTAGTTTGTTTTTAATAATAAAAGAATTTAAAGATGTGTATTTCTCTGAATATAACTTCAGCTGTATTCATAGATTATCTTTTTTTTTCCAAATCATAGACTTTTTTTAGTCTTATTGAAGCATAATTTACATGCTGTAAAATTCACTCATTGTTATGCAACCATTACCACAATTTGTTTTAGAATATTTCCATCAAAAAAAGTCACCTTGTGCCATTTGCCATCAATCCCCACTCCTATCCCCAGCTGCAAGCAACACTGATTGGCTTTCTGTCTTGGGATTTGCCTTTTCTGGCCATTTCCTATCAATGAAATCATGCAGTATGTAGTCCTTTACATCTGGTTCTTTCTCTTGGTATTAAGTTTTTGAGGTTCCTCTATGTTGAGTAGTGTCTCTTTTTTCTTTTTTATGTATTTGGGTGCTCCTGTATTGGGTGCATATATGTTTACCAGAGTTTTATCCTCTTGTTGTATCGATCCCTTTAGTATTATGAAGTGGCCTTCCTTATCTCTTGTTAAGGCCTTCACTTTGAGGTCTATTTTGTCAGATATAAGTATTGCTACCCCAGCTGATTTTTCATTTCTGTTTGCCTGAAAAATTTTTTTCCATCCCTTCACTTTCAGTCTGTTGAATCCTTTGTTCGGAGGTCATCTCTTGTAGACAGCATGTATATGGGTCATGTTTTCTTATCCATTCAGCCACCCTAGAGTAGTGTTTCTTTTTTAATGCTGAATAATATTCTATTATATGAACATCTCATCTTTTGTTTTTCCATTCTCAAATTGATGGACATTTGAGTTGTTCTTTGGCTATAATGAATAATGCTGCTATGAATATTCGTGTACAAATCTTTGTTTGAATATATATTTTCCTCTGTCTTGGGTTGATACCTAGGAGTGGAATTGCTGGCTTGTATGGTAAGTTTATGTTTTATTTTTTTAAGAAACTTGCCAAACTGTTTTCCAAAGTGGTTGCATCATTTTACATTCCTACCAGCCACATCCACATTCTTGCTAATACTTGTAATTGTCTGTCTTTTGGATTATAGTCTTTCTTGTGGGTGTGTAGTGGTATCTTCTTCCTTATAGTTTAATTTGTATTTCTCTAATGATTGCTAATGTTACACACCTTTTCATGTACCTGTTAGCTATTTCTGTATCTTCTTTGCTGAAATGTCTATCACAATCACAGCTTTTAAATTGGATGTCCTCTTATTTTTGAACTAGGGGCCCAGTGTACGAATTCGTGCACCTTGAAAGGAACTGTGGGCCGCGAGGCTGTGGTGGGCATAGGGGCAGGTCTCAGCCCATGCTCCGGGCCCCCACTTGGCCCCTCCCGTCGTGGTCCCCAGTCCCCTATCTGCCTGCAGTCCCGCTCCCGCCGCCGCTGTTGCCACATACTGACGGCACCAGCCCCACTCGCACCCGCTGATGGTACAAAGTGATTGGGGCCGGCGCCAGCAGCGGGTGCAAGCGGCAGCTGCTGATTACAGTGCAATCGCCCCTCAGGAGCAGGGGGAGGTGGAAAAGCACTCAGGGGTGATTGGGGCTGGCAGCCACCATTTACACCCACTGACGGCACTGAGCGATCGGGACCGGCACCAGGCACCAGTAGTGGGTGCGAGCAGTGGCTCCAGATCCAGTAGCAGGTGCGAGTGGGGCTGGCGCCGGCAGCAGGTGTGAGCACCGGACAGGACTGTGGCACATGGGAGCAAAGAATTTTCAGTAACCACCAGAGGCTCACCCCGATGACAGCGACTGGCGCCCTACCTTGGTCTGGCGCCCCCGCTTACCTGCTCCACCATCCCGCCTGCTGCTGATGCCCACCATGTTCCATGTGCGCCCCCTGGTGGTCAGCACACATTATAGCGACTGGTTGTTCAGTTGGTCCGCTGTTTGGTCTATTTGCATATTAGGGTTTTATACATATAGATTACAGTTGATCCTTAAACAACATGGGGTTAGGTTTGCCAACCCCCTTGTGTAGTCGAAAATCCATGGACAACTTTCGACTCCCCAAAAACTTAATTACTAATAGCCTACTGTTGACTGGAAGGAAGCCTTACCAGTAATATAAAAAGTTAGTTAACATGTTATGTATTATATACTGCATTCTTACAATAAAGTAAGCTAAAGAAAATAAAATATTATTAAGAAAATCATAAGGAAGAGAAAATATAGTATTTATTGAAGAAAATTTGCATATAAGCAGATCCATGCAGTTCAAACCCATGTTGTTCAGGAGTCAACTATATAACAATTATTTATATATCCTTTATAAGTTATATGATTTACAAATACTTTATCCCAGTTTGTGACTTGTCTTTTTGCACTCTTTTTTTAAAATTTTGTTTTATTGCTTAAAGTATTACAAAGAGTATTACCTATGTCTCTTTTTTTTTCCCCTTGACCTTCCCCTGGCCTCCCCTCTCCCCCAGTGTCTTGTGTCCCTTGGTTGTGCTTATATGCATGCATACAAGTCCTTCGGTTGATCTCTTATTTTTCCACTCTTTTGTGTGTCTTTGTAGTATAAAAGTTTTAAATTTTGATGAAGCCCAATTTATCATGATTTTCTTTTATAGATCTTGATTTTGCTGTTGTATATGAGAACTCTTTGCCTAACACAAGGACACAGAGTGTTTTTTCCCGTGTTTTCTTTAGAAGTTTTATAGTTTTATATTTAGGTCTGTGATCCACTTTCAGTATAATGTGAAGTAGAAGTACCAATTCATCTTACTGCCCGTGCAACTCCAGTTGTCCCAGCACCATTTATTGCAAAAGCGGCTCTTTCCCCATGGAGTTGTCTTGGCAGCTTGTCAGAAACCAAGTGACCATAAATGTAAAGGTTGATTTCTCCCCCTTCCCCTTTTATGGTTTTGCTCTCTGCTCATTCTGGGCTCTCAGTTTTATTCCATGGCTCTGTATGCCTGCTATATATCAGTACCACACTATTTCATTGTGCCATCTCATTGTTTTAATTTGCATTTCAGTGATGAGGTCAGGTATCTTTTCAAACGTTGTTTTCCACTGGGCTGCCTGACATTTTCTTAATTTTTTAAAAGAATTCTTTGTTTATTCTGGATATGAACTCTTTGTTGGTTATATGTTGCAAATACATTTTTCCACTATAGCTTGTCTTTTTCATTTTAGCCATTCCAGTGAGCTGGTTTCAATATCTAGTTAATTGATGATGGATGAAGTCCAACATCTCTTTAGGTATATGGCCTCTTCAGATAACTTCTTTTGTGAAGTACCTGTTTAAGTCTTTGGGCCTATCTTTCTATTAGGTTGTACCATTTCTTAAAAATTAGATCTGTAGGAATTTAGATATAGGTCCTTTGTAGATATAGGAATTGAAAATTTTCTTCTCTATTTTGAATTTTCACTCTCAAAGACATTATCACATTGAGAGAACTTTGTATGTCCTCTTTAATTAATCTTTGCTACAAAGTAATGAAGATGTTAGCCTGTGTCTTTTTTCCCCCCTAAAACTTTATTTCACCTTTCACATTTAGCTGAACAGTCCATATAGAATTACTTTCGTATCTGTTGTGGTGTTAGAAGTCAGATTCCAGTTTTTCCAGGTGGCTCTCTGTTTGGCACAGCACCCTTGGGGGACAAGATCCTCCTTCACTCATTGCAGTGTTATCGTTGTCTTAACTTAAGTACTGGCGGAGTGTGGATTCATTCCTGGGCTGTCTCATCTTGTGTCAGTACAACACTAACCATCCTAGTAGGTCTTTTTAAATATATGTATATTTTTATTGATTTCAGAGAGGAAGGGAGAAGGAGAGAGAAATAGAAACATCAGTGATGAGAGAGAATCATTGATTGGCTGCCTCCTACACCCCAACTACTTGGATCGAGCCTGCAACCCGGGCATGTGCCCTTAACCGGAATCGAACCTGGGACCCTTCAGTCCACAGGCCGATGCTCTATCTACTGAGCCAAACCAGCTAGGGCCCTAGTAGGTCTTGATATCTGGTAGTGTAATTCCTTCTGCTTTTTCTTCATAATTTTCTTGGCTCTTTTCATTTCCTTATAAATTTGAGAATCAGCCATTTCTCTAAGTCCTGGTTTCTTTTAGTGGGGAATGATATTTCAAGACCACAGTAAAGGTGCTAGGATTCTTGTTACTATTAGAATGGTCATTTTGTACAGGTCTTTTATATCTTCTTTTAGCCACCCCAAGATTTCTGGTTCTCAAGGACATCAGCGATCATAGAACTTAAATATCAGATAATCATTTACTTAAATATCAGATAATCCCATATTACACACAAAATATTCTCAGTAAAATAAAACCAATATAACCAATGTGATGATTAAAAGGTTAAAATTTTTTGTATTTTTAAATTTTCTTCCCCCTCCCCTTTTTATGGTTTTGCTCTCTGCTCATTGTCAGACACGTAGCCATTGCAGGCTGTTCTCGCCCTCCCAGTCTGTGCAAACTTCACTCCCACCTGAGTGTATAGTTTGTGTTCCACACCAGGCTCGATGCCGACACTCCTCCTCTCGGTAGGTTTCAACTTCAAAGAATGTCTGGCTAGGAAATCCCGGGCTGATTTTTTCTTTTTATGAGAGTCTTAGGGCTGTCCCTCCATTTCCTCTGTAAGAAAGCATTGCTGTCAGAAGCTGATGTCACTTTAATTTTCTGTCTCTTACAGGTTACTTGGTCTTTTTGCTTTCATGCCTAAAGAGTCCAATTTCAGACTGTCTCATTCTGCGTTAGTTTCCCTCATGCATGTCATGTCTTTCTATATGTAGTAGCAGATCTTTTTCTTGGATTATTATTTTGAGGATTTGTTCTGTTTTCGTGCTTTCATTTTCTCCTGTGGCGACTCCTGTTGTATAAATAGTGAATCTTCTTTGCCTCTTTTTATTTTTGTTGTTTCTCTCTTTGTGCTTTTCATTTCTTTTTCCTTTAAATTCTTTTTCTTTTTCATGTACTGTTCCTTGTAAGGCATTTTACATTGCGTTTATTGGCTCTTGTATTTCTTGCCGTTAATTTTCACTTCTGAAATTATTTATATTTTATTTTTAATTATTTACAGAGTTATATTACCTATTTCTGAGTTTTTCTATTAAAAATTCATGTCGTCCTTTCACACATTATATTATTCCATTAATGTCTTTGGCTTGTCTTGAAGCATTAAGTTGTAGTTTAATATCTTTTGTGGGATGTCTTTCTGACATGCTTTTACTGTCTGCAGAGATGTCAACCTGTTCCTTGTTCTTTTCCTTATAATCACTCTGTGTGGGACTTGACTTTGATCCCTCCTATTGAGAGCGGGGAGGGGATTAGAGAGGTGGGTTGGGTTCTAGAGCTCTAGCTTAGGTTATTTTTGTGAAATTTTCAAAAATATGGCAGCTCACCTTCTTAGTGCCCTGATTCAGTCTTTTCTACCTGGACCTACTTTTCCCATTTCCTCTCTGTCCCTGCTGCTCAATTGGGATTCTCTTCCCAGCAGTTTCTCCCCAGTGTGGCCTAGTTCTGAAAGGGAACCTCAGCTGCTGAGTTTGAAGGGTTCCCGGGCTCAGACAGGTTCAGCCCCTTCAGACTTAGCCATGGCCTTGTTGCTCTCACCCCTGGAGGGTACAGCCGCTTTTGTTTGCAGTGCTGTTCTCAGTGGGCTCCCCCAGCTCTCTGTGTGAGTGTTTCTGCGCTATCACCCCATAGGCCAGCCGGGCTTCTCTGCCATCTTCCTTGCAGACGCCGATATCACGCAGGTCTTATAACTGCTGGTAGTCTAGCCCCATATGCTCATTGTCAGCTAATTCTGTTATAGATGTTGACCACGGGCTTCTGGTTTTGCCATCTTAGTTGCTCTGGATGATTTTATGCAAGAATTTGGAGAGATTAAAAAACTATGCCATACTTTTTTCATAATTTCCAAAATTTGGAAGCCACCCTCCAAGATATCCTTCAGGTGTTGAAAGGATAAATAAGCTGTGGTCCATCCAGACGATGGAATGTTGTTCAGCAATAAAAAGAAATTAGCTATCAGGCCATGAAAAGACATGGAGGAATCTTAAACGCATATTACTAAGGGAAAGAAGCCAAGGCTGCATTCTGTATGATTCCAAGTATATGACATTCTGGAAAAGGCAAAACTATGGAGACAGTAAAAAGATCAGTGGCTGCCCTGGCCAGTGTGGTTCGGTTGGTTGGGGTTTTTATCCCATGTCCCAAAAGGTATTGGGTTTAATTCCCAGGTGTGGAGGGGGGGGGGGGGGCGCACTGAAGGCAAGCGATTGATGTTTTCTCTCACATCAGTGTTTCTCTCTCTGTTCCACTCCCCCCTCCCCTCTTTCCCCTCCCTCCCTTTCTAAAATCAGTGAGCATGTTCTTGGATAAGGATTTAAAAAAAGAGAAGACAATAGTGCAGGAGAGGTTTAGAGCAGTGAAACTTCTCTGTGATACTATAATGGTGACTACACGGATGGCATTTTGCATTTGTCAAAACCCACGGGATGTACAACCCAGAGTGAACCCTAGTGTAAATCGTTTTTAGTTAATAAAAATGTTCATGAATTGTAACGAATGTACCACACTAATGCAAAAGGTTAATAAGAAGGGAAACTGAAGAGACCACTTCTTTAAGTGACTTATGGGGGATTAAATTAATTATGGACTCTATTTCTTGAGGCATTCTCCCTATTTTAGAAAAGAAAGGCCTGGGAGAAGTCAGAGTTATAATAGAACAAGGTGGGACTTAATAAAATTAACTGAAAACCATGGGGCAGAAATTTAGTTGCTAAGTATTTGGTGTTTTGAGAAAGAAGTTGCCACATTGTTGGGAGAATTTACTAGAATTTTTTTAAATTGGCTTTTGAATGGCAGTTAAAATTTTATGTCCCCCCCCCTTTTGTGAAAATATAAAACTTCAACATCATTCAACACAACCTTTCTTCTTATATAGTTGAAAGTTTTGCCACCATGTGGATTGTTTTCCTGCCTAAAAATGAATTAGAAGAACTTTATCCTCTTGCCCATTAGTTGAAGAATAACAGAAATGGAGAGAGAAGTTCCCAGAGCTTTCATCAGTCTTTTCTCCTCTGGTCTAGTTGTGTCTTCTATTGTGTTTTGATTTCCGTGTCTTCTCCTGACACAGTAATGAAGGGAAGGAGCCTTGGGTCTGGTGACGCAGGTGCCAGTTCTCAGCAAATATTTACTGACCACCTGGGTTGTGTGGAACATGGGGTGGTGGTCAGGACAATAATGTACCTCATTCTGGCCCCTCTTGACTGTGTTCTGCCAGCAGCTGGGCAGCAGAGGTACAACCAGGGCTGCTCTTATGAATAAGTGAGAGGTGGTCTCATGTCTGACAGTCTAGCCCAGCGGCAAGCCATAGCCAGCCCAGCCCATTCTTCTTGGGCCACAGATGTGGCTGTTACTCCAGGGTGAGTCTCAGGCCTCTGCTTGTCATACTCTGCAAGACCCTCTGGGCAGAACCTGGGGTTTGGTGTCAGCTGGCAGCTGTAATCACAAATTGAATGTTTAACTCAGCCTTCCCCAAACCTCACCTGGATTTCTCCCAGCACCTTACATATTCATATTCTCATTCTCATTCTCTCTCTCTCTCTCTCTCTCTCTCTCTCTCTCTCTCTCTCTCTCTCACACACACACACACACACACACACACACACACACACTGTTCCTAGAATGATCCCATCCTCTTTCCAGTCCCTCTGGGGCCCTATGGCCCTGAGTTTCCTTGGTGCCCTGCCTTCCCCAAAGGTGGTCTCCCCGCCGCTGGTTCTGTCTCCTCCAGTAAATATACAAAGCATAATATGTATCATTTTTACCATTCTTAAGTGTTCAATTTAGTAGCATTAAATATATTCACAATGCCCATCACTGTTGTCTATTCACCATCCTCACCAAAACCCTGTGCTATTTTTTAAAAATATATTTTATTGGGTTTTTTTACAGAGAGGAAGGGAGAGGGATAGAGAGTTAGAAACATCGATAAGAGAGAAACATCAATCAGCTGCCTTCTGTACACCCCCAACTGGGGATGTGCCCACAACCAACGTACATGTCCTTGACCAGAATCGAACCTGGGACCCTTCAGTCCGCAGGCCAGCGCTGTATCCACTGAGCCAAACCGGTTAGGGCCCCTGCGCTATTAATCCATCACCCTAGCCCCTGGCATCCACCACCTGTCTCTGATTTTGACTCCCCTAGGTCCCTCATAAGTGGATCATACAGTGTTTGTCCTTTGGTGAATGGCTTATTACACTGAGCATGATGTCCGCAAGGCTCATCCACATTGTAGCATCTGTCAGAATCTCCTTCCTTTTTAAGGCTGGGTGGCATCCTCTGTGTGGATGGACCTCATTCATTATAGACACTCAGGTTGCAGAGCAATCTGCACACACGGCTTCGCCCACCACACGTTGTCTGGAGCATCCCCATGGGCAGAGGCTGTCTGCATGTTTGTTGTGGTGCCCACTCCAACATCCACCAAGAGCCCCAGAAGCACGTTTGACGAAGGAATGGAAAGCACTTCAGGCCCCCGTCTGTTCTTTTCCACAGAATTGCTGTGGTGTCCCCTCTCGTAGGTCAACTAGAACCCATCCAGGTTCATCACTCCCCCTGCCTCAGGTTCTTTGTAAAACAGATTTGTCATTGAGAGTTGACACGAAAGCCCTTCAGTTGGTCACGTGTTCTGTCTACTCTGTGTGGGTTTCCCACCTCAGGACAAGGAAGGGCTATAGGGACCTGCCTGACTTTGCAGGCTCCCCAGCCCAGGTCCCCTAACAGCGCTCAGGGAAACTTCGGTCCGTCCACTTCACTGCCTTCTGCCGGCCTGACCTGGGGATGACCTGGTCCACCCTTCTAATCACTCGCAAGACTTTCTCCCATCAGCAGGACAAGTGTCTGTCCCTTTGTCCTTGCTGTTGGTATCAGAAAGTCCTGTGGCAACCTTTGAACACAGCTGAATGCCAGGTAGCTTTGATTTGCCTAAGGAAAAAGTCTATTTTAAACTATAAGTGAAGCCAAATTTTTTAGGTTAGATTCTTACCGACAAAACATACATCGCCACAGTCAGAGTTTCCAGTTAAAGCAGTTACAGTGCCAGTGCCTGCGGTTAAGGTGCCTGTTGTCTAGGTCCAAAAAGACAGCTGCCTCCTAATGAAACAGCCGTAAAACTTCTCCACTAAAATGGAGCACATTTAATTTGCCTACAGAATTACTGGGGATGTGAAAAATAAAGCCTTTGCTGAATTTAGAAATGAAAATTTGAAAGTTTTATTCAGAAATGCTCCCTAGAAATAAAACCAGTGGGAGGTGTTTATAAGCCATTTGTTTTTTAAATAAAGACCAAAATGAAGTGACAGAGAATAAAGGATAATTCCTTTCTGAACCTTCATTTTGGAGCAGTACAGAGATGCTGTGTCTGTAATGGCCCGTGGGAACGCATTGAGACCTGGGACTGTTTGCCCACCTTCCTTTCTGGAAGGCGCACTGCCCTGAGCCATAAGCCCCTGTCCTCAGCGTTAGCTCAAGCCCTTCCCAGTGCGCCTCACTGAAGGAGGGGAGGGGGAGGTGTCACAGATAGGCGGTGAGGCCACAGAGGGCAAGGAGGGCCCATCAAGCGGCTGGAGTGCACGCTGAGAGACTGGCCCTGGCTTCTGTGTTGGGGGTGGTGGTTCTCCAGGTCATCAGGTAGCACATTTCTCTGAGTTCTGTGCTACAGGGAAGGCATTTAAGAGTAATAAGAGAGCTTTGTAGAGTTAGAATTGGGCATTATTGCTTGATCATTCACTTAGTAACTTTGGTTGCACACTTCTGTGCAGAGCACTGTCTAGGGCAGGGGTGGGCAAACTTTTTGACTTGAGGGCCACAATGGGTTCTTAAACTGGACCGGAGGGCTGGAACAAAAGCATGGATGGAGTGTTTGTGTGAACTAATATAAATTCAAAGTAAACATCATTACATAAAAGGGTACGGTCTTTTTTTCGGTCTTTTTTTTTTTTTAGTTTTATTCATTTCAAACGGGCCGGATCCGGCCCGCGGGCCGTAGTTTGCCCACGGCTGGTCTAGGGCCTGGGCAGGGAGGGAAAAGGAAGGCCTCCTAGAGGGGTTAGTCCGAGCCAAGAGCCCTTCTGTGGCTCTGCCACACCCCCCACTGAAGCCTGGGAGCTTCTTCTAAAGCACACCAGTGTCCCCTGCTGCCTGCACTCACCTGTCACAGCCAGAGTGACATGTGTGGTTGGATCCTGCATGGGTCACAGCTGCTTTTTTCTGAGCTCTCAATTTCACCTCAGCAGAGTCGTTTACTCCTAACAAGCGAGGAGTAGGGAGATCACATAATGAGGAAGGACCTCCAGCCCCAGGGTTGTTCAAGTCGGCCTCTCCCAGTGCCAGGAAGAGGACTGTGTTCATGCCTCTCCTAGGTGGCACTGCTGAATCTTTGCTTCATCAGGGAGGGACTGAGCCCTGATAGCCTAGATGAGCACGTAGATTCCAAACAGCAGTGACAGCCTTGCAGTAAAAGAAGTTGTCCAATACCTGATCCTTCAAGACGGAGTTGACATCCTCTAACTTGTTGGTTCAGTTTGTCACACCTGATGAGGCTAATTTTTGTGTTTTTACATACATGATCTCCTTTGTGCATTACAAAAGATCTTTTTATCTTGTTGCCTGGCTTCCCATCACAGTCCTTTCTCTATTATTAGCCTACTGCTGGCAGCGGTCAGTGAGGGATTCTCCCTGCTGTA
Source organism: Myotis lucifugus (assembly GCF_000147115.1). Taxonomy (NCBI): domain Eukaryota; kingdom Metazoa; phylum Chordata; class Mammalia; order Chiroptera; family Vespertilionidae; genus Myotis; species Myotis lucifugus. Next base: position 164,150 of record NW_005871527.1, on the reverse strand, counting down.
ACTTAATCTCTGTTTTTTCAAAAATAATTACTTTTAATTTTCATGAAAGCATTATATGCTTACTTTAGCAATCCTGAAAAAATATAGAGGGGTTTCAGAAAGAAAAAAACATTTCTAGCTATAACACTCAACAGTGACTACTGTCGATATTTGGGGAGTATTTTTTATGATTATACTATTTCTGAAAAATTACACCTCCTCACTTACTTTCATTTTAAAAATTTATAAATATTTTTAGTAATTTCACAGAGGAAGGGAGAGGGAGAAAAAGATAGAAACATCAGTGATAAGAAAGAATCATCCATCAGCTGCCTCCTGCATGCCCCACACTGGGGATCTAGCCCGTATCCTGGACATGTGCCCTGACTGGGAATCGAACCGTGACCTCCTGGTTCATAGGTCGACATTCAACCACTGAGCCACGCTGGTCCCGCTAAATATTTTTTATGGGTTTAGTTTTTTACTGTGATATAATCCCTTTGAATTAAGGTAGTTTCTGATATTTCAGAATCTTAAATAAAAGTGTGATGCTCTTAAAAAGAATAAAATACTTAGGAATTAACTTAACCAAAGAGGTGGAAGACTTGGACATTGAAACCTACACAATGTTGTGAAAGATACTAAAGACACAAATAAATAGAAAGACACCTGTGTTTGTGGGTCGGAAGATGAACATTGTTCAGATGTCAGTACTGCCCAAAGGAACCTACAGGCTCAATGCAATCCCTGTTAAAATTCTGACAGTATTTTTTTCCAAAAATAAGAAAATCCATCCTAAAATTCACATGGAATCTCACGGGACCCTGATAGCCAAAGCAATCTTCAAAAACGATGAACAAAGTAGGAGGTCTTACACTTTCTGATTTTAAAACTTGCACAAAGTTACAGTAATAAAAACAGCATGGTACTGGCATAAAGACAGTCATGTAGAACAGCATAGTGGAATAGAGAACCCAGAAATAAACCCTCTGCTATATGGTCAAATGGTTTTCGGCAAGGGTGCCACTCATTCATGAGGAAAGGACAGTCTCTTCAAGAAATGGTCTTGAGCTCAGCTAGTGTGGCTCAATGGTTGAGCTTTGACCCATGAACCAGGAGATTACCGGTTCAATTCCCAGTCAGGGCACATGTCCAGGTTGCAGGTTCAGTCCCCAGTAACAGCGTGTAGGAGGCAGCCGATCAGTGTTTCTCTTGTCATTGATATTTCTATCTCTCTCCCTTTCTCTAAAATCAATAAAAGCATTTTTTTTAAGAAATGGTTTTTAGAAAATTGAGTATCCACATGCAAAAGAATAAAGTTGGGCCCTTACCTTACACCACACACAAACACTATTGCAAAGTGGATCAAAGACCTAAATGTAAAAGCTAAGATTATGAACTCTTGGTGGAAAACAGAAGAAAAACTTTAGACATTGGATTTGTCAATGATTTCTTGACTATGACACCAAAAACATAGGCAACAACAACCAAAAGGATAAATTAGACTACATCAAAATGTAAAACTTCTGTGCATCAAAGGACACAATCAACAAAGTGAAAAGGCAACCCACAGAATGGAAAAAATATTTGGAAATCATTTATCTGATAAGGGACTCCTACAACTCAACAATAAAATAACAAATGATCCTACTTTAAAATGTGCAAAGGACTTGAATAAACATGACTTGAATAAACATTTCTCCAAAGAAGAAATACAGATGGCCAAAAAGCACATGAAAAATGATCAACATGCAAATCAAAATCACAGTGAGATACTTCACACCCATTAGGTTGACTACTATAGATGATAGGTAGGTAGGTAGGTAGGCAGGCAGGCAGATAGATAGATAGATAGATAGATAGATAGATAGATAGATAGATAGATAGATACTAAATAGTACATATCAGGAACATACATGCTTTGGCAAGGATGTGGAGAAATTTGAACCCTTGTGCACTGTTGGTGGGATTGTAAAATGCTGCTGCGGAAAACTACATGGTAATTCACCAGAAAATTAGAAATAGAATTACCATATGATCCAGCAATTCAATTTCTCAGAATGTACCCAAAAGAATTGGAAGCAGGGACTCAAATAGTTTTTGTGTACCCAGGATATAACAGTGTTATTTACATTAGCCAAAAGGTGGAAGCAAACTAATGTCCATCAAGGATGAATGGGACAAGATGGGGTCCGTCCATCTAAAGGCATATTATTTGGCCCTAAAAGGAAAGAAACTCTGAGAACGTGGATGAACCCTGAGGACATTGGGAAATAATCCCATCACAGACGACCAATTCTGTCTGGTTCCACTCCGATGAGGTCCTTAGAATAATCAGACTTAGACAGTGGGATGGTGTGTGTGGGGGCTGCGAGAGGGGCGGGGAGGTAGTATTTATTGGGGGACCAAGTTTCAGTTTTTCAGGATGGAAGTGTTCTGTGGATGAATGGTGGTGATGGTTACACAACAATGTGAATGTATTTAGTGCCACTAAACTGTGTACTTAAAAATGGTTAAGATGATAAATGTTATGTTTTGTGTTTTTTAGCAAAATTTTTTAAAGTTAAAAAAATGTGGTGCTCACTCATGGCTACTGTATTTCTAGAATGGATTCCCAGAAGTAAAATTACTTAAGGAATCTTGACACATATTATCAAATTATTTTCCAGAACAATTTATAGATTTTTTTGGCAGGGTTACAGCTTGCTTTTACCAGTATTGAGTAATTATAATTCTTAATAATTATTGCTGATTTGATAGGTGAAGAATTACTTTCTCATACAATTCTTGATAATAGTTCTTTTGTGAACTAAATCATTTAAACATTGAGGCCTCAGTTTTTTTCTAACCAGTTATAGTATATTGTTAACTCGTTGCATTTGTAGCATTTATATTTCCTTTTGGTGTTCAGAGGAAACATACAAAAATTTGAAACTTTTTAATGTGAGCAATATCCCTTAGGAGTTCAGTGTTTTTAAATGTTCGTTTCTGCTTGAAAATTGATGTTCACTTCCCTTTTCTTCTAAAGGCTATGGAGACTTGGGGTTGTCATTTCCATCTATTTAACTGCTTAACCCAACTCAGATCTTATTTTGGTATGAAATTAAGACTTAAGTTGATTTTCCCTCACATATAGCCAACCAGTCATCCTTGATTTGAGATTAATTCTTTATCATAATATTACACTTGTATAAATATATTTATCAGTTTGGGGCTATTGCTTCTGTCCCATCAACTTGCCTCCTAAGCCCATATCACACTGTCATTAATTTATACACTTTATAGTTGGTAGAACTGGCCTTTTCTATTAGAAGTGTCCTCATTCTTCTTGCTTCTTATTTTTCCTGGTGAACTTAAGGATTATTTTGTCAAGTTACCAGGAAAATAAAGAGACCCAGGTGAATTTTGACTATAAACCAATTTTAGGAAGAATTAACACCAGCCTATTTATAGTATTTACTAGAGGCCCAGTGTACAAAATTCGTGCACTTGGGATGGGGGGGGTCCCTCAGCCTGGTCTGCGCCCTCTTGCACTCTGGGAGCCCTTTGGGGATGTCTGACTGATGGCTTAGGCCCGCTCCCGGAGCAGGAGCAGCCTAAGCTGTCAGTCGGACATCCTTAGTGCTGCTGCGGAGGCAGGAGAGGCTCCCACCACTGCCGCTGAGCTTGCCAGCTGTGAGCCCGGCTTCTGGCTGAGCAGTGCTCCCCCTGTGGGAGCGCACTGACCACCAGGGGGCAGCTCTTGCGTTGAGTGTCTGCCCCCTTGTGGTCAGTGCGCATCATAGCGACCAGTCATTCCACTGTCAGGCTGAAACTGGCTCTCCGACATCCCCTGAGGGGTCCCAGATTGCGAGAGGATGCAGGCCAGGCCGAGGGACCCCACCAGTGTCCGATCGAGGCCAGAGAGGGACGTAGGAGGTTGGCTAGCTGGGGAGGGACGGCGGGAGGGCTCCAAGGCATGTCCAGCCTGTCTCAGTCCCAATCGGCCGGACCCCAGTAGCAAGCTAACCTACCGGTCAGAGTGCCTGTCCCCTTGTGGTCAGTTTACGTCATAGCGATTGGTTGACTGTCTGCCCCTTGATGGTCAGTGCACAGTCATAGCAAGCAGTTGAGCGGCCTTAGCATATCATTAGCATATTATGCTTTGATTGGTTGGTTGGCCAACCAGATGACCAGACACTTAGCATATTAGGCTTTTATTATTTAGGATGCTTCCAGTCCAGAAACATACCTTATCTTTACTTGTTCAGGGTTTTTTCCTTCCCCATATTATTGATTTTTTTGTTTCTCTTTTAGAGTGTGTTTTATTGGTGATTTCCAGATCACAGTCTTTTAGTTCTTTAAAGAACTTCATATGCATAAGGCTCAAAAGAGCATGCAGAGTCACTAAGAAAGTTGAGATCCTTTGATCTAAGACCATTAGGGAAAAATGCATCAGGAAATGTCTTCACTTTTTCTTTGACTTCTAATCTGAATGTTTTATATAAAGACTAGGGGCCCAGTGCACGAATTCGTGTACCTTGAAAGGAACTGTGGGCCACAAGGCTGCGGTAGGCACAGGGGCGGTTCTTGGCCCATTCTCCGCACAACCACCTGGCACCTCCCACCTCGGTCACCTGTTCCCTGTCTGCCAGCAGCCCCACTCCCGCTGCTGCCACTTCCATGCGCTGACGGCTCGGAGTGATTGGGGCCAGCGCCAGCAGCAGGTGCTACTGGCAGCTGCTTCCCTGATCACCCCTCAGGAGCCGGAGGAGAAGGAGAAGCCCTCAGGGGTGATTGGGGCCAGAAGCTGCTGCTCACATCCACTGACAGCACCGAGCGATCGGCACTGTCACCAGGCACCAGGCACCAGCAGCAGGTGCGAGTGGGCCGGCTTCGAGTGTGAGCAGGACCAGCCCCGGTAGCAGGTGCGAGTGGGACTGTCACCGATAGCGGGTGTGAGAGGCGGTTGCCAGGCCCGATTGCCACTCAGGAGCAGGGGGAGGTAGAGAAGCCTTCAGGGGCAGCTGCCCATATCACACAGTGTGATATGGGCAGCTGCCGCTTGGACCCGCAGATGGCACTGAGTGATCAGGGCTGGTGCCAGCAGCAGGTACAAGTGGGACTGGTGCTGGCAGCAGGTGTGTGCGATGGGTGGGACCATGGGGCACAGGAGCAAAGAATTTTCAGTAACCACCAGAGGCTCACCCAGTTGACAGTGACCGCGCCCCATCTTGGTCTGGTGCCCTGCTCACCTGCTCCACCATCCCACTGCAGCCGATGCCCGCCATGTTCCATGCTCGCCCCCTGATGGTCAGTGCACATCATAGTGACCAGTTGTTCCACCTTTCAGTCTATTTGCATATTAGCGTTTTATATATATAGATTCTAGGTGGTATTTCCCCCTTATTTTGCATTCTGATTCATTATCACAATCTTAGGACAGGTACTTGCCTCATCTTGTCTCAAGTGAAAAATTAAAGTATTTGAGGGCAGGTCTCTATGTTTTTAAAGTACAGACCTGCAGTAAGCATGTGCTTCTGGATCGTTACCAAGCCCCCTGTACCCCTCATTCCTAATTGTACTTAAGTCTGAGTTCATCTGGCATCACTCCAGAGGTGAGGGGGTGAGGGGGAGCCATTTCACCCACCTCCAGCGAACCCAGAGGGTCAGCACCCAGAATCTAAATTCACATCACCTGACTCCAAGCACAGACTGTTTTTGTTAAGCCACGTCTGCTGTTCAAATGGCAGAGAAGCCAGGCAGGTGTGAGGCTCCTCACCGGTGCCTGCTCCCTGTTACTCGTTATAATTTCGTGGCCAGCTATAGACTCCAGCAGCATCCTCAGCTCTGTGGAAAGGGGGGGGGGGGCGGTAGGGGGGGACTTGGGTGTGTTTTTACTTGTTTATTTGTTTTTAATTCTCACCCAAAGATACATTTTTATTGATTTTGAGAGAGAAACATTGATGTAAGAGAGAAACATCCATCAGTTGCCTCCCATTCTCACCCGGACCAGGAATTGAACCCGAAATCTAGTTATATGTGCCCTGACTGGGAATTGATGTAACTGCCCACCCTAGTTGTGTTCCAGGTGTTTCTCCTTATTAATATATTTAAGAACCAAAGGGTTTTTACATTCTTGTTCATAAGTGAGCAAGAGGGGTGGGGGGAGTTGTGTGAGAAATTATAAAAAGAGGTATGTGGTTCAGACAAACTTAGTTGTACATGTGAAGAAGTGAGGAATTTCTTAAGTCCTGCCTGCCAGAGAGATTATTCTTAGAGTTTACTTGTTTTTATTTGGTGCTCATATATTTCTTAGTGTGGGGAATCTATTCAACCCTCCCCCACCCCACCCAGGATATTCCAATTTAGAAACTATGTCTTTCTCCTTGGAACAGCTTTTTCATTAGCTTTTTTTATAAATAAAAAATTAAGATCTGAGCAATAACTTTTAATACTAGCCCCATAAAAATAATTTTAAAATATTTTTAATTTTAAATATAAACAAAATATCTAAAACGTAAAAGTATCTAATATGTTGACATCTTTAAAATACAATAAATACTGCATTTTGTTTTGTCTTTTTTAACTCCTACTTTCTAGCAATTAAAGTTTTCATTTTCCATATAATTTCATTTTTTTTAAGTTTTAACTTAATTTTTCCAATAAAAATTAGAGCTCAAGAAGAACCAGTGTTTGGTGATTATAAGTTTATAACTTGGTGGTAGGAGAGGTTGACAAGAGTCCAAATTTATGAATTGGGACTGTGTAATATTTGAATAGCTGTTTGCTTTAAAAAAAAATACACACCTGGATTGCCAAGATGCTAAATAAAATACAGACATTAAAGTCATTAGAACTAGAAAATAGAAGGCGGCCAGTGGGTATAAAATCCATTGACTTTGGGGTACCAATTAGGGGACTACTGAAATTTCAGGTTCCGGTACAGATACCCACACACACTGGTTTTGGTAGCTCTCAATCATCTGTTTACAGTCTGGCGGGGTTATGGCCTCAATCCTGCCCCCTTAGAAATGGGATCTTTGCCTAAAAGTTATTGAAATGAATACTGCAGAAAGCCAAAAATGCCCTGGCTTCCCGTGCACGCTGACAGCCAAACTGAAGGCTCTTTCCATTTGCAGGTTTTTTTTAGTGTCATTTTAAGTTGCAGCTTCCGGCCAATCGGCGGGCTCCGTGCCTGCTGACATCACGCGGCAGCCAGTTCCCTCCAGCTGCAGAGCTTCAGTTTGTCTTTTTTTTAAAACTAAAATGGAGGCTGCTTTCTTGCCTTAAGGAGTCCATTGCCTTCCCCGCCGAGTCTAGATGTTGACATGTAATAAAGCGGGGGGCAGGATGGTGGTGGATGCGGCCAACTCCAATGGGCCTTTCCAGCCCGTGGCCCTTCTCCATATTCGAGGTAAGTTATTGTGCGTTTCACTGAGTCGGAACCTTCTGTGGCTAGTTAATAAATGGCTATTGTGCTTCAGATACGACCAGCAGGAAGTCCTTTCCAGCAGAATTCATGGTTTCACTGCAGACTTAACCAGGGGCGGCTGGGCGTGTCCCTGCAGTTTGGCTTTTTACGTTCTACTCACAGAATTTGAGTCTTGAGAGAGGCCTTGCATGCATAGTTCAAAGCTGGTTTTTCTGCTTTCTGCTCGCTCTCCCATCCCCCTTTCCGAGCTGTGCTGATGTCAAAGGATGTGAAGTCACCGCCTGGGGAAGGTGTTGGGTGGGGGGAGGAAGGGGAGGCGGGTGGCAGTGCCTGGCCAAGTTGTCTGTCCGTCCGCAGAGTTTCTGTTACATCTATGCTGCTTAATACTGCGAAGGTTTCATCGGGGACACATCCCTGAATTAAAGATGAATTGCAGTCAGAAATTGTGCAGAAACCATTAGAAAAGAACTTCCTTTGAAAGGATTGTTTTCATTCTTGCTGTGGAGCCTAAAAGAGACATACAGTCCTTCTCTGAAATATTGAAATCCATTGTGGGTCCTAATTTCTGAAATGTTGGTGCTTTCGTAGACACCTAGGACATATTTTGCATTTAAATTGGCTCTGTCTTGCCATCTGACTTTAATATTTAACATGGCAACAAGTTTTCAATGTGTATATAGGTTACTTTTAATAATTTCAGTTTGCCTCTTATAATTTATACAAAATTTGGCTTAAAAAACACAAACTTAGCTTAGAAGACAATTCCTATAGTAATTAATAATAGTAACATTAAAATGTGTTCGTGTAGTACTATACTTATTCTTGGTATTTTAAAATATTTATTATGCAGATTTTTTGTTGGGGTGAAATAGAACATAGATGTTAAAAGCTTCTTACAAGCATTTCAAAATGTATATCACAGCTGTGCCTAACAAGACCATTTGACCTGTCAGAATCCCCTTGAGGAAGGGTGGGGGCACATTTTCTAGGTGACTAAATAGTTTGTGTGACTAAAGTGCAGGGCAGGATTTTTCAGAGCCCAGGGTGGACCCAGGGATGATAAACGCAATCAGTTGGAATAAAATGGGTGTTGCTGTTCTCTCCAACCCTCTTTACTGAAGCTGGTGGGAATGAGTGTCCACAGTGACCAACTTATAGGTCAGGCTGTGAATTTGCTGTTTTGCTGTGTGCCCAGGAAAGAGCAAACGCCACCGAGCGTGGCCTGTAGATAATTCAGCTGTAAGAGCCAAGTGGGCAAAAACAAATGCAATTGTGATTTAAGTTGGCAGTACTTATTTTGAAGTATCTTATAAATAATAGACATATTTGATTTGTGAGATTTCTGATTTTATTAGACACTTGTGTACCAGTTATTTTTTGAACTATGAATTTATTCTGAAATGAAATAATTTTATTTTTTATCTTACACCACATTGATTTTGTTTTTTTAATTCCAAGACTTCGTTATGGCCTATTTGTACTTTCTGCTGTTGGGTGAGTGGTTGGTTGTTTGCTCTCTAACCTCGGAGGGAAAGGAGTGGAGTGCATTAACTTGAAGGGACTTGAGTTGTTAAGAAGGGGTCACCTTTAGGGACCTAAAACTAATTTCTAATTCAAATGGTGGGGGTACTTTCTAATTTCAAAACTTGAAGAATGCTTGATTTACTGGTAAGGATTTTTTTAAGAAAAAGCATGTTAATGAGAGGTTTAGCAAAGTGTTGTATTTATTTGGGCTTTGAGAGTCTTGATTAGTTTAACATCCGGTTAGCAGCTATGCTGTGTGTTCAGTGCCGAGGGTCATTAAACTTGACTGAGAGACAGCCCCACCGCAGAGGAGCCCAAGTTCAGTGGAGAAACCCAGCAAGGACCCTGGTGCAGGAGAGACACCTGAGGAGCCAGCTCTGGGCAGGTGCACTAGAGAGCGGGGCCTGATGTAGTGGTGCTGGGAAAGGGCCCAGGGGCCGCACTGAGGGGCTCCTCTCACCCTGGAGCACCATGGTTCCCACTTAGGGAGCAGGGTCTCCCACAGGGATGGGAAAAGAGCCTGCCCAAGGTCACACAGCCTGTAAGTGGCAGGGCCAGGCCTCAAACCTGGCTACGTTTAGACCATTAAAAAAAAACTACCTCATTTAAAATTGAAATTTGGGCTGTTTGTAGAACCTTTGCCACAGGATTAATAGCAGTTCTTTCCAAGGCCTTATCAACATCCATCTGTTTCAGCAGCCTCTTTTGTATGACAGTTTTGTGCCCAGGACTCACTTCTTCATTTATTATACAAATATTTGTCCAGTCCCTGCCTCCTCCTGCCAAGCAGGACCCTATGAAGCAATGGCGATGGCCCAGCTTTCCTAGAGTTTACAGGAGGGGGTGGGGAGGGGGGAGCAGACAAGTAAACAAATAAATCAATACTATCACTACACTGATTAGTTGTCCCAATTGGCTTGGTGGTTTCCTTCTATTAGATAGTCTAGCATTTTCCATTAATATGGTGAATTAGCATATTCTAAAAAGTTCAAGTGTGAACGTGACATACTATTGAACACTTCTGCCTGTAGAAGGAGGGAGGTGCCTGGACCCCGATGGCTGTAAATTTAACTTGATGATTTAAATCCTGTACTTCCAGTGCTGTCCAAGGGAACTGCTCGGTGTCAGGAATGTTCTCCGTGCTATCTGTCCACTGCCGTGGCCCCTGGCCACATGTGACTGTTGAGCACTTAAAATGTGACTAGTGCAACTGAGCAATTGAATTTTAAATTGTATTTTATTTCAAATTTAAATAGGCACATGTGTCTAGTGACTGCTGTATTGGACAGCACAGCTCTGGATGGGGATTGACAATGTTTTCAGTTTCTGGGCAGTCACTGTTTTTGGCCGTGATGAAAGCAACCATAGACAATAAGTAAACGAAGGGGCGTGACGGTGTTCCAGTAAAGCTCTATATACAAAAGCAGGGGGCAGGTTAGATTTGGCCTCTGGTTCAGGCTATTGCTTGAATTATTTTACTAATCCTCACCCAAGGATGTGTTTTTATTGATTTGGGAGAGTGAGAGAGAAACATCAATATGAAAGGGAAACTAATAATCAGTTGCCTCCCGTACAGGCCCCAACTAGGGATCGAACCCTAAACTTTTTTGGTGTACAGGACCAAGCCTCCCATCTAAGGCTATTGCTTGAATTTTTTTTTTATATTTTATTGTGTTTTTTTTTTACAGAGAGGACAGGAGAGGGATAGAGAGTTAGAAACATCGACGAGAGAGAAATATCGATCAGCTGCCTCCTGCACACCCCCCACTGGGGATGTGCCCGCAACCAAGGTACATGCCCTTGACCGGAATTGAACCTGGGACCCTTCAGTCCGCAGACCGATGCTCTATCCACTGAGCCAAACCGGTCAGGGCTTGCTTGAATTTTTTAATTGCCTGTTAAGAATAGTAAAATAGCCCGGCCAGCATGGCTCAGTGGTTGAGCATCAACCTATGAACCAGGAGGTCATGGTTCGATTCCTGGTCAGGGCACATACCCAGGTTGCCAGCTCGATCCCCAGTAGGGGGCATGCAGGAGGCAGCTGATCCATGATTGTCTCTCATTGTTGATGTTTCTCTCTCTCTCCCTCTCCCTTCTTCTCTGAAATAAATAAAATCAATAAAAATATATATTTTTTTTTTAAAAAAGGAATAATAAAACAGGTGTCATGTGGTCTTCCCTCTACTTGATGGCTGGGTGGGGTTTGGGGAACTGGGCCCTCCATAGATAGAACCCACATTTATGTCCAGAGCTGGGCTCAGAGCAGAAAGAGCCAAGCCAAAATGACATTCATGGCCAGAGAGGAAGAAAGCTATCTGATCCTTTTCCAGCTGGCTGTTATTCTGGCCTCAAGAAAGTTGTTAACTGCCCTAATCTTGTTCTAGTCCTTAGCAAGCTCACCCATCTATGAGTCTGTATTTGAAAGACTGGTAGGGAGCCAGAGAGCAAATTACTCTTTTTGTGTAAGCCCATTCTTCCTGGGAAATGGAGGTCTGATGATAGAAAGGTTTAGTTTCTCACGAGTCTTCCTGGATCACCAATTAAATGGAAATCTTCACCTTAGAGAAGAGTGTGCAGGAAGGCTGTGTGGAAGTTGGATTCCCTGGTGTCATTTCCTGCTACACTCAATCTAATGGCTTAGCCGGTACTACTAGTAAAACCTGTACACACGCACGTGGGTTCCTAGATGGAGAACACACCTGCATGATGTGCAGTCAGTAAATACTAGTGAGGACGTGCCTAGGATGATCCTCACTCCCCTAAATGAGGAAGGAAAAGTGTTTCGGTGATGACCAAAAATAAAAAACTCTCCAAAAGATCAAGCCAGTGACTCAGGATTACCTCACAAACAGCTGTATGTTGTGTAGCTGTCGCACTCTGCCTTGACTTTTTAGAAATATACCTTCAAAGCTCACTTGTAGAGGGTACATAGAAATGTACCCTCTATGTAAAGATGTTTATTTTGTGTTCCTGAGGTGTGGAACTTAACCACAGTATCACAGGGGAGGGGGAGTGCATGTTGTGTAAAGCCTGTGCATCATTGTTAATTGTCTGCCCTTGAACTTGGGTACAGTGTCTGCTCAGGTTTCTGGTCATGATTCCTGCCTTGCAGCAAAAGCTAAACTCTTGGAATTTTTTCATTAGAATATGTTACTTGTGTTGAAGAATAAAAGAACAATAAGAGGAAAAGTTAGTAGTCAAGAAAAATGGGTACGTTTTTATTTTTTTTATTTTTTTTTTTAAATATATTTTTATTGATTTTTTACAGAGAGGAAGGGAGAGAGATAGAGAGTTAGAAACATCGATGAGAGAGAAACATCGATCAGCTGCCTCCTGCACATCTCCTACTGGGGATGTGCTCGCAACCCAGGTATATGCCCTTGACCGGAATCGAACCTGGGACCTTTCAATCCACAGACCGACGCTCTATCCATCGAGCCAAACCGGTTTCGGCATGGGTACGTTTTTAATCCTAGGAAAAGGACAGACACCTGACAGGCAGAGTGGTTGGGATACATGCTGCTTCTGGCTCCATGGCAGGGTGGTTTCTCTAACCCAGTGATGGCGAACCTATGACACGTGTGTCAGAGGTGACACGCGAACTCATTTTTTTGGTCGATTTTTCTTTGTTAAATGGCATTTAAATATATAAAATATCAAAAATATAAGTCTTTGTTTTACTATGGTTGCAAAGATCAAAAAATTTCTATATGTGACACGGCACCAGAGTTAAGTTAGGGTTTTTCAAAATGCTGACACGCCGAGCTCAAAAGGTTCGCCATCACTGCTCTAACCCTACAACACAGCATACTGAGAGGTGAGCAGGATGGGTCCTGCTGTCTCTCTCCCCAAGGTCACCAGCCTGTGCGGATGAGTCCAGGCCCCAGCCCCCTGCCCCAGTGGTGTCCCAGAAGGAGAGGCAGTGTGTATGGAGCACTTCAGCACCAGGCCTCCCCCTCTGTCCTATCACTGAGCTGCCTGCACTGTGAGACAGTGTTACTGGCCTATTCTAGTAAAGCAGGGGCACGCTCTTTTGCCCAGGGCCACAGCGATGAATGAAGTGGGAGTCAGCCCAGCTCCCTTGGCACCAGGGCAGGGTGTTGAGGGGTGGCTGTAAACGCTCCCATCACGTGTACCTTCTGGTTGTTATGCTTTCTATACTGTGATATATTTCAGTGTCTGGAGTTCAAACTCATCTCGGGTTTAAGGGAAAGTTGGTGAAGCTCCACGCATCCATTCATGTTGTGAGGGGGAAGTTGAAGATGTCCTTCCTGCTGTCCCATTTCACTTACCCAGTCAGCCAGTTATTTATCGCTGGTTTAATTTTATTTCCTCCATGAATCGTAAGTGTCCTGGGGAAGGTCGTGGTCAGCCGGTTCTTTTTCATGACGTCTGAGACCATCTCTGAGTGTAAGCACTGGTGGATTGAAAATAAAAAGTTGTTTCTCTGAATGACCACTCAGAGAATAGTTACTGGTGTGTTTCTTAGCTAATTACTTGGTCAGTCAAATAGTACTTGTCAGTCTCATGAGAAGCTGTATGAGGGACCTGGTTGAAAAAATTGACCACAGGTAACCACTCTGCCTCGCCCGCCTGATCTCCTCTTCCCTGTCAGATGGAAATAGCCCCACCCAGGATGTGGAAACAGGAAAACTCTAAAAAACAGGGCAAGTCGCTACTCTCGTGATGTACTTAAAGAAAAGTCTTTTGAATCTTGAAAACACATTGGCTCAAGCGCACGAGGACAGACTGCTGCTACAGCAAGTGAGGTCTAGTTTTGCTTCAAGCCCTTGAATTCATCATCCACAAATCAAAACCCCTTCAACTTAAACAACAAAAGAGATGTAATAGTGAAATACAGTGAGCAAATCTGTATAGGATCCTTGTTTTAAAAAGACAAAATCAAACCACAGAAGACCTTGCTGGGGCAGTCGGGGGATTGTGATCCTGTTCTCTGTGCAGGTGTGGCAGAGGCTGTGCTGCCAGGCCGTCCTGCTCTGGGGCTTGCAGGAGGGTCCTAGGAGGGCCTAGCATGATCTCTACAAGCATTTGAAACATCAGAGAAAAGTCACTGTGCCCAAGTGTGCTCAAATGCAGACACCTGCCAGTTCTAGGACAGTGGGTATACAGGTGTGTCCTGTAGGTTTTCTGTAATGTTTGAGAGAAATATCTTTAAAATGTTCTGCTTTGGAAAAAGTGTGCAAAGGAAATGGCATTGCTTAGAATTGTTTCCTTAATTTTGAGCAGCAGCCTTTTATGTTCAAGCTTCAGCCTTTCCTGTGTTTTCCTTTTTATTTTGATGTTGTCAAATTAGCCATCTGGGTGGGCAAGGTTGAGACCCAGCCGCTGCTGGCAGCCTCACAGCAGGGGTGCCCCCACCTGCTGGTACAGTCTCCTCCTTGCTAACTCAGAGTGGCTGCATAGACCGCTACGCCATCTTACCAAACGGTGTTGGGGGTGTACACCTTTTTTTAATGTTTATTGGCATTTTATTGGTCTTTTAAAGGGTAACAGCCTTTAAGGCACACTCTGAGAGAAAACCAAGGTTCCCTCTGAACTTGAGAGGCAGGGTGCTTGGTGGTTGAGGGTGGGGGAGGCGTTCTGAAACCACAAGACTGGGGTGAGCTTCCTCACCCACTCCACCCCTGCTCTAGTCTTGGGCAAGGGACTCAGCTCTCTGGGCCTGGAAACAGGAATGACATGAGAACAAGGTGACCCACCTCTGGGTTCTGTGAAGTTTAAATGAGTGTGTGTAATCCGTGTAGAAAATGGTGCCGGCCACTGTGTAAGACTCGGAGTGTCAGTGGTCGCCGAGGTCATCCCTTTTCTAGGTCACGTGTGGCACTTCAGAGCCCAGTGCCTTAACCACACTCACTCCATTTATTTGTATTTGTTCCTCTTGTCCTTCACCTCCTGAAGAAATTAGTGCCATCATAGTCCTGGAGTGTGTGCTGTGTGCTGCTGGTGGGTTGTGTATGGAATGTCCTCACAGGACGAGCCCAGACTCAGTCTCCAGGGCATCTCCAGAGTGTAGACTGCTCCCGTCACTTCTCTTGGGTCCATCTGTTAAGTAAAATAAGAGACCATATTTATACACATTCCTCCCCTCCCCATTTTAGCTCTTGTGAAGAAAAGAGTTTTCTCATTATATGAGAAAGAGACATTATATGTGATTATCACAAATAGGATGACTTCACTTGTCACATCCCTTTAGTTGTTTTTAATACAGATGTTACTTTCTGTTCATTAGCAACTTGACTTCCCAAAACATACTGTCTTATTGTCAAATTAGAGGCCCAGTGCACGAAATTCATGCACTCGGCAGGGTTGGGGGGTCCCCTCAGCCCGGCCTGCGCCCTCTTGCAGTCCAGGAGCCCTCGGGGGATGTCTGACTTCTAAGTCAGCAGTCGGACATCCTTAGTGCTGTTGTGGAAGCAGGAGAGGCTCCCACCACTGCCACTGCACTCACCAGCTGTGAGCCTGGCTTCTGGTTGAGCGGCGCTCTCCCGGTGGGATGCACTGACCACCAGGAGGCAGCTCCTGCATTGAGTGTCTGCCCCCTGGCGGTCAGTGCATGTCATAGCGACCTATCGTTCCACAGTTCGGTAGATTGCATATTAGCCTTTTATTATATAGGATCCCATAATATTAAACTCCTGAATTCCTTTAAGATTTTTTTAATTGGGATAGTATTTGAACTAAGTGGGATCTCAACTGTAACCTTAAATCTTATTGTTTTAAGTTTTAATGCTGTGGTATTTTTCATAGAATTTGAATTTAAACACTGTTTGGGTTGGTTTTTCCATCTCTGTCATTGATGTTTGTGAACTTTTAGTGCAACATTTGGATTCTTTTTTTTTTAATTGATTTTAGAGAGAGAGGAAGGGAGAGAAAGAGAAACATTGATTTGTTGTTCCATTTGTTTATACATTCATTGGTTAATTCTTGTATGTGCCCTGACCAGGGATTGAACCCACAACCTTGGGGTATCAGGATGATGCTCTAACCAACTGAGCTACCCGGTCAGGGCACAGCATTTGGATTCTTGTCTGTGGTTGTGTTACTCATGAGCAGTATGCTCTAATTACAGTATTTTGACTTATAAAACTATGGAGAAGAGTAATGTTTCACTTTGGGAACAAGCTCAGTTCTTTCTATGTAGCTGGTCCCTGATTCTTGGTGGTGAGGGTGGCACATACTTGTGTGTTTGCGGTTGTCCATCATGTCTATACATGGAAAACTGGGAGTTGTTTTCTTCACCTTTATGTATA
>NW_005871527.1:123608-147862 GCF_000147115.1 Myotis lucifugus | reverse complement strand
GATCTGCAAGGCCACAACTGTCTTCATAAGAATACCACATGTGCCTCAGCTGCCTCTTCACTGTGTGGCCATTTGCCTGCATGGTGCCAAGGCAGCAATAGCTATGTAGGTTAGCTCCTTACATAGAGCAAGGCAGGGTGTGCAACTAGCAGCCACTGTGTGCTCCACCAGGTGCATGCCGGTCTGACCTAAGAATTCTGGGTGAAGCATGAGGTGCTTGGTTTTACTAAATCTCAACCCTGCATACTCAGCTTTTCACATTGTATGATGACGGCAAAGTCCACATAAAGCCCTCGGTATGCCGGAGCACAGTGCTATCTCCAGGGGAACTGTGCAGTTGTTTGAGTTGCAAGCTAAACTAGCCACTTTCTCAGGAACATCATTTTTACTGGAAAGAACGAAATCAGACAAACTGGGTATTAAGATTTGAATATTGACAGCCCTTTCCTTAAAAAGGAACGAAGTGAGGCTGTCAACTCAAGGGAAACAACAGTGACACCATTTGTTGCACATGATAAAATTCAAGCTTGCAAGAAAAAAATGTGAATTTTGGAGAACTTGAATCTGCCAATGTGAGATTGACCACTACCAGTGGTGAATGGGTGATGTGGACAAATGGGTTTCTTGACATGGACAGGGAAGGAAAATCTGCCTAACTCCTCGCCAGCAACAGCCAAATGCTGCCACAAAACAGGCGTGGGCAGAGGAGACATTCAAGTGCAGGACACACCCAGGAGTTGACGTAACTGAAACACCCACCAGCACGGTTTCAGATTCCACACTGCAGCCAATCTTTGAGAAACTACCACTTGTCAAATCTTAATGTAGAACCAAAGAACATTACTTTTTTTTTTTTAAGCCATTGAAATACCTTCCTTTTGTAACTAAACATGTCTGTATGAGGCTGGCTTTTTGCTCAGAAACTTCAACCAAACAGCATATCAAACAGATATGTGAGTCTCATACAGAAGCAGAAATGCGAGTGTCCCTGTCTTCTGCCAAGTCAAACACTGAGAGATGTACCACAATGCAAAAGCGTCCCATTCTTCCTATTTTTTAATAAAGTTATTTTCCTAATGTTACTTAAGTTAGCATGAAATGAGCCTCTTCTTGTTATTTTTAATGAATTAGTAAGTAAATATTTTAAACATTCTCTAATCTGGTTAATGTCATAGGTATAACCCATGTAACCCAAGCTCTTCTGGCTCCTCCATACTTTTTTAGAGTACACATGGATCCTGACACCGAATACTTGAAAATCCTTGGCCCAGGAAATCTCTCTAGTGTGGGCAAGATGTGCCCCTGACCCTGTTTTCACAAGCCTCTGTATTTTTTCTCTTCCTCCCTCCAAAAAAAATTTTTTTTGCCTAAATTCACTAGTCAGTTAATAATGCAAACAAGCCTCAGGGGCCACAGTGAGAGGCAGTACCTGCATCCGGCGCCTGTGGGGTAGGCAGTAGAGTCACCTCAGGACCCTGAGCTGCCCTTTCTGTCTTAAGTCAGCTGCCTTTTATCTTTTTACAAAAATCTATATGTGAAGATAATCACTTTTAAATTTTTTAAAAATTACAAATTACTAAAATTCTCCCTGGCTTTATCCTCCAAATCAGTCTCCTGTCTTTCCTGGCCATCTCAAAGTGAATCATTTGGAGTTTGCTGTGTATCATCCCAGACATGCGTGTGTGTATGTGTGTGTGTGTGTGTGTGTGTGTTTTCACATATATATTATATACATGCATTTATTCACAGAAAGTATATAGTAGTTTTTGTTTAAGAAAAAAATTGACAAGAGCAGTTTTCAAAACCTAAACATTTTACATATTTTTAGTATCCTGACAGTGCTCTAAAATGATTCGTGATGCTTGAGCTAATATATATTATATACATGCATTTATTCACAGAAAGTATATAGTATTTTTTTTTGAAAAAAAAATGACAGCAGTTTTCAAAACCTAAACATTTTACATATTTTTAGTATCCTGACAGTGCTCTAAAATGATTCGTGATGCTTGAGCTAAGTTGTTACATTGTGTCATCCTGTAATGTGCTATATATACATGGGCATGGCATAAACTCTTAGTGTGTCCTCCCAAGTCTGCTAACTTGATTTAAACTCTCAGACTACAGTAAGTGGGCATCTGGGAGGAGTGGCTAGTGGAGCACCTGCTCTTGTGGCAGAGATGGTCCCAGACACTTAACTTCCACAGCCTGGCAGAAGAGAAGCTCCATGCTCAGTTTTACAGTTGTCTAAATGAGTGTCCACAAGTGGGCCTAACCAAACTGTGAGTGACGAGGCCAGGAGAAACCTGGTGCTGTCTGGCTGAAATTTAGGCTGCCCCTGCTACTACACCAGGCTGTGGGGAACGTGGCGTTTTGTTTCCCTGTGCTTGAGACCTGGTCCTCAGGAGATTTTTTTACTTCAGGTTAAATCAGTGACCCTTCTGTACCTGCTTTTAAAAATATTTTACTACTAGGGAATCTAATCTAATAAAAGACAAACATGCAAATTGACTGTACCTTCGCTATGCCTTAAGCCACTCCCACCAGCCAATCAGAGCAATTATATGCAAATTAACCCAACCAAGATGGCGGCCGGCAGCCACGGAGCTGGAGCGAGCAGGAGGCTTGGTTGTTCCAGTGATGGAGGAAGCCAAGCTTCCCGTCTGCCGCGGCTGGCTCTGAGCTCCACTGAAGGCAACAAAGTTTCAATTATAGAAGGTAAATAAATCCCAGAATAAAAAAAGAAAAGAAAAAAAGATGAGGCTGGGAGCTTCCGTCGCCGGGAGGCTTGGCCAGCCTGAAAACAGCCCTCAGCCCCTCACCCAGACTGGCCAGGCACCCCAGTGGGGACCCCCTACCCTAAAGGGGCTGTGGCCAGCCTGAAAACAGCCATCAGCCCCTCACCCGGACTGGCCAAACCTCCATGGGGTGAGGGTCCCCACGGGGGGGTGGGGGGGCTTGACCAGCCTGCAAACAGCCATCAGCCCCTCACCCAGGCTGGCCAGGCACCCCAGTGAGGACCCCCACCCTGAAGGGGGTGTGACCAGCCTGAAAACACCCATCAGCCCCTCACCCATGCTGGCCAGGCACCCCAGTGGGACCCCCACCCTGATCCAGGACACCCTTCAGGGCAAACCAGCCGGCCCCCACCCATGCACCAGGCCTCTATCCTATATAATAAAAGGGTAATATGCAAACTGACCCTAACAGCAGAACGACTGGGAATGACTGGTCACTATGACACACTGACCATCAGGGGGCAGACGCTCAATGCAGGAGCTACCCTCTGGTGGTCAGTGCGCTCCCACATGGGGAGCTCTGCTCAGCCACAAGCCAGGCTCATGGCTGCCAGTACAGCAGTGGTGGTGGGAGCCTCTCCCGCCTCCTCAGCAGCACTAAGGATGTCTGACTGCAGCTTAGGCCTGCTCCCCGCTGGCAAGGGGACATCCCCCAAGGGATCCCGGGCTGCCAGAGGGATGTCTGATTGCCAGCTTAGGCCCAATCCCCCGGGGAGCGGGCCTAAGCCAGCAGGTGGTCATCCCCCGAGGGGTCCCAGACTGTGAGAGGGCACAGGCCAAGCTGAGGGACCCTCCCCCCAGTGCACAAATTTTTGTGCACCGGGCCTCTAGTATAGTCAATAATAATGTAATTATTATGTACGGTGTCAGGTGAGTACTAGACTTATGGGGTGATCACTTTGTAAGGTATATAATTTGAAATCACTGTGTTATACACCTGAAAGTAATATAATATTGTGCGTCAACTATAATTGAAGAACAGATTTTAAAAATATATTTTACTAGATTTGAAAACATTGAGGTCTTGTTAATTTAGTGACCCACCTCTCCCCTCTTCCCACCCCCTACACACACCCCTTCCTAAATTAGATTCAGTCACACCACAATCTGGAGCTGTCAGATCTGGGTTTAAGGCCTACCTAACAGTGTCCCTTATTGGGGTCCTTGATTAAGTCTCCATCCCTTCCTGAACTTGTGGACATTTTAGTAAATTACTTATTTTCAAGGGAATTGAACGGAAGAAGCTTAGATTGCCATTCCTGGTGTCCCTAAGGACAAAAGGCACAGTGAGAATGCACAGATTTCTCCCTTTGTTTTATCCTTAGTTAAGAGAGAGAATGCCAATAGAAACCTGAAGTGACTGTCCAGTGAGTGAGGGTTTCTTTGTAAAACAAATAAATTCAAAAGTTTTTTTTCTTTGCAAATGAAGTCACAAGTGACATATTGGAAAAGTAAGAAGTAACCATCTTAAACAGAGGTTAACTTAAATTTACACTTTAAGCCACAGTTAAACTTATGATGTTCTGAAATTTTTTACTTCCTCTCTCCCTACTTCCTAAGCCCTTCTTTCTTATTTTATCTCATTTATTTTCCAGGTAAGGCCTTCAGGTATTGAAACTGACCTTTTCTAAAACATGTGAACTCTCTTACTCAAATAGTGCAATGTCAGTGGTTATGAGTCCTCCATTTTCATTAAGTTTTGTACATTCATTAAATGCATATTAATCTTGAATTTTTGCATTTCTTATATGAATTGCAACTATAGGTATCTAATTAAATGAATATAGATTGTCCTGCCTACATGGGTTAGAAAAGTATATTTGGGGGGAGTACATGTGTGTGCATGTTGTGTTTATGTGAAGCCAGATACCAACTTATAAAAACCAGTTCAGTCTGTAGTCTTATTTAGTATAATTGATGGGCTTCAGCATTGTTTATTTGAGCCTTTTCTCTATTTAAAAAAAGAAAAAAAAAGAAAAAGGAAAGTCTTTAAGTGGAATGTAAGATAGATTTGGAGTCCCTAAAATAATTTTTACACTGTACTTCACGTTTAAATGTTAAAAACAATAATAAAGAGAAATTTAAGAAGCATGTTCAGTAAAGCGTTCTTTGGCAGGAAACAGGAACTTACCAGCCTAATAGCTTTAACTGTGGCATCCATAGTAACTACAACATGCCGCCTGAGTAAATATTTATACAGCTCAGTGTGTGTGGAACTGAGGCGGGCAGCCCAAGAGCTGATCAGCTCAGTGTCTGCCATCTTGCACAAGTCTGCTGCACCAAGCCTGGCTGTCACTCATTTCTCCCAGTTTTTTATGGTTGTTTGAGAAGAGCAGATTACTGAGGGCACTTTGGTACTCCCAGTCTTCAGCACGGTGGACGCCCAAAGGAGAATGCTTGGTCGAGTTTGTCATTAGCACCCAGGAACCTTCCTAATCTTCAAAGCTCCTTGCAAGTGTTCATTAACCGTCCTCTTTCCTATGAGTTGCAAACAGGTATTGTTAGTCCCCTTTTTACAGTTGTGGAAACCAAAGCAGAGAGGCTCCCGACTTGCCTGAGGTCCCGGGAGGAATTGGTGACTGAGAGCAAGCGAGCACTGGGTTTTCTGACTCAGGCTGTGGGCTCACACCTCTGAGCGTGAGCACGCACCAGCTGCTCCTGCAGGTTCCTTTATCACAGAGATCTAGCCACGCAGTACTTTGTGCTCTCGGTTTATACAGCCGTGTAGAGTGCAGTGCCGCTGAAACCAGGCTAGTTGATCTTATGGTGTCATCTAGAACAACAAGAGATGCAGATTCTGGGTCACGAAGGTAAGGCTGTACCTTGGGGGTTCGTGGTTGTGGATGAAATTAACTCAACTGAGCCTTACATTGTCTAGCAGCCCGAAGGGCCCCCTTGTCCCTTAGCGTAGCCCAGCAGCTCTGAAGACACACGGCCCTCATGACAGTGTTGCACTTGGGTTAAGGATTTTGGACATCTTGAGGGAGTCATGTTGAAGTTGCATTTTCAACATAGCCAAGGAGAGTATTTCAGTGCTAAACATAACCTGGCTGCTACTAAAGGTTCCTCATGAGTAATCTCAGTTTGGTTAGATATATTGCTCTGTTGGTGTGAGGCAGTAGAGAGCTCTTGGGGAGCCAGGGAGAGAGGCATTCTTTATCTAAAAACTGGCTGTTTTAAGAGAGGCATTTGTCCAAGGGGAGCCGGTACTAAACAGAACTATTTCTTGATGCTGTATACAATTGAAGGATTGTTTACACTGTAGTAAAAAAAGGTCTATGATCCTATTTCTGATTTACATAAAGCTTTACAAATGTTCCCCTTCCTCATTCTTTGCTTCTGGGCACTCAGCATGTGTGCTCTTGCTGATTTAAGCCCTTTTTGGTATAGTAGCCCTACACTCTTTGTTGTGCCAGATAAGGTCAAAATTAAGACCCAAAATTTTTAGTTAAGCTGGTATGACTAAGTGATTAGAGCGTCAGCCCTCAGACTGAAGAGTCCCAGGTTCCATTCCGGTCAAGGGCATGTACCTAAGTTGTAGGCTCAATCCCCGGCCCCACTCGGGGAGCATGCCGGAGGCAACCAATCAATATGTCTCTCTTACATTAATATTTCTCTCTCTGTCTCTCCCCCACCCTTCCACTCTCTCTAAAAATCAATGGGAAAAATATCCTCGGGTGAGGATTAACAAAAAAACACACAAAAACAAAAAATTTAGTTAACTGAATTCATCCAAAAGGCAGGAAAACTTTGTGGAATATACTGAACATAGAAAGGAGAACACAGTTTAGCTTTGACCTTCTGCCTTACAAAAGCCACCGAAAGCTTTGTTTCATTCCTTTAACACATATTTAGAAGTCACTGCCTTGGACGTTGGCTGTGTTCAGCGCTGAGCATCTGTGCCATCACAGACACTCCTGCCTCACAAGGCACAGGGGTGACAGCAGCTTGTGGGCAGGGGCGGGGCCTCCCAGGAGTCCCACTCAATCAGCTCAGTGGTGGGTCACCTCAGTGGTGGTCCCAGAGAGCAGTTGGGGACCAGGGTGACTCACTCAGCAGGCTGGGGAGTGTGTAGTGTGGGTGTGGCAAGAAGAAACCCTGGAAAAGGGTTTATATTGAGTAAACGATGACTCTTTATGGACCTGCAGCATCAGGGAGCGACTGAGTGGAGCGGGTGGGGTGGGGGTGCGGAGTGTGGACATCTGGCCACCTTGTCACTACAGGGACTGGAGGGACATGTGTTAAGGTTCTAAGTGAAACAAGACAAAAAAGAAATTAAAAGTGATCCCTGAGGTGGTGGGATGGCGGGTTTTCATTGTGTGTGTATTTGGCCGGGTGAACATATTTTCTTTCTTTCTTTTTTTTTTTTTACAGTGTCATGTCTTTGCAAAGTTGTGTTTTATTTGTTTTTTTTTTTTGAGCATCTTTTTTTTTATTGCTTAAAGTATTACAAAGACTATTACATATGTCTCCTTTTTTTTTTTCCCCCCGCCCTTGACAATCCCCCGGCCTCCCCTACCCCCCACTGTCTTATGTCCATTGGTTATGCTTATATGCATGCATACAAGTCCTTCGGTTGATCTCTTACCCCCCCCCTCCTGCCCCCCAACCCTCCCCGGCCTTCCTGCTGTAGTTCGACAGTCTGTTTGAGGCAGCTCTGCCTCTGTATATATTTTTGTTCAAAAGTTTATTATGGTCTTTATTATCCATAAATGGGTGAGATCATGTGGTATTTTTCCTTCATTGACTGGCTTATTTCACTTAGCATAATGCTCTCCAGTTCCATCCATGCTGTTGCAAATGGTAAGAGTTCCTTCTTTTTTACAGCAGCATAGTATTCCATCGTGTAGATGTACCACAGTTTTCTAATCCATTCATCTACTGATGGGCACTTAGGCTGTTTCCAGATCTTAGCTATGGTGAATTGTGCTGCTATGAACATAGGGGTGCATAGATCCTTTCTGATTGGTGTTTCTGGTTTCTTGGGATATATTCCTAGAAGTGGGATCACAGGGTCAAATGGGAGTTCCATGGGAATGCAGACTGGTGCAGCCACTCTGGAAGACAGTATGGAGTTTCCTCAAAAAACATATTTTCTATTCAAGAAATTAAATAAGGGAGAGCACTCAAAGTCAGAGGCGTGACCTGATGGCTGGTCCTCAGTCAGAGCCACGGGCTGCTCTCTCTGCACCTTTGAATTATCGCTGTGCTTCCAGTCAGTTGACTGGCTAGAACACAGCATCGAAAGGCCGAGAGCTTGGGCTTGGATGTGAGACCTGGCCAAAGGTGAGCTCTGCCCCTTCTTACCCAGCACTGGCTCCCGCTCCTGCCCGGTCTGGTCAGGTGTTGCCTTCATTTAAGAGGGCACCATACGCAGATGCAAGGGGACGGAGCAAGGCAGTCACCCCATAACATTCTACTCAGGGCCTCACTCAGATGGGTATCATTCTGGTGAAGCTGACCTGTCATTGTGTGTCATTTAGTCGAATGAACCAGTTTTGCTGTATTTCAGACATTGTCACTCTACAGCAAGCATGTCAAACTCACGGTCCGCCAGCCACCAGTTTGACATGCTTGCTTTACAGTCAGCCCTGTCCCTTTCTTATCTGTGAATTAAGGCTGTTAAAACCAGGTCTGCTGAAAACCAGAAAGTAGAGTGTCACCTTCAAGAACCGAAAGGGTTTTCACAAGTTTCTGGGGCAGGAAGGGAATTTAAAAAGAAAGTTGGTGAGGTTAGGGCCTAATTGATTTGTTTTCCTGGTGGCACAAGAGGGGAGGCCTGTGCAGAAAATTGAGGAGGGAGGTGAGGTGGGAAGTGTGGAAAACGAAGAGGGAGCTGACCAAAGACTGGGGAGTGTGGAGTGGCCTGAAGGGCATGATCAAGGGTAGCGATCGGGACATCGTCACAGCTAAGTCTTCAGGGTGAGGCAAAAGTAGTTTACAGTTGTTTGTATAGAAAATGGTGCAATAATTAATACTAATACAAGAATAAACTGTTTCATGTACTCACAGCTGTAAACCTACTTTTGCCCCACCCTGAATCTTGATGCCAGTCCCTTATAGATAAGCATAGAAAATATTTTCTCCAATCTGTGGGTTGGCTTTCACTTTCTTGATGGTATCATTTGCAGCACAAATGTTTTTAATTTGGATGAAGTCCAAGTTATCTAGTTTATCTTTTGTTGCTGTGTTTTTAGTGTCATATCTAAGAAACCATTGCCTAATCCAAAGTTTGCTCTTATGTTTTCTTTCAAGAGTTTTATAATCTTAGCTTTCATATTTGCTCTTCAATCCATCTTGAGTTAATTTTTGTATATGGTGTTAGGGAAAAGTCCAAGTTCATTCTTTTGCATGTGGATATCCAGTTTTCCCAGCACCATTTGTTGAAAAGACTCTTCTTTCCCCAGTGAATGGGCTTAGCACGCTTGTGGAAAGTCAGTGGGCCATAATGTGCGGGTTTATTTCTGGACTCTCTGCTATTCCTCAGTCTGTATGTCTGCACCAGTCTTGATTACTGTAGCTTGGTCAGAACTTTTAAAACCAGGCAGTGTGAATCCTCCAGCTTTGTTCTTCATTTTCCAAATTGTTTTGGTGTTCGCTTCCCTGGCATTTCCATGTGAATTTTAGGGCCAGTTTGTCAGCACTCCTGGCCTCTTTCTGGAGTCCCGTGTGCACTCAGAGTGGGTAGATGGGGACATTGTGGCCCAGACTCTCCCTGGCAGAGGCTCTGACTGAGAGGAGAACCCTTCCTGTAGGGAGTCGGGGCCTTGGCCCTTTGTGGTCTGTTCAGAACCCCCAGAACCTGTGTTTCTGAAATCTCAGGATTTGTCATTAAAAGTGAATTGAGCCCTGGCCAGTTTTGCTCAGTCGTTAGAGCGCCAGCATGAGCACCGAAGGATTGTGGGTGCCATTCCTGGTCAAGGGCATGTACCTTGGTTGCAGGATTGATCCCCGGGCCCAGTTGGGGCAAGTGCAGGAGGCAACTGATTGATGTATCTCTCTCACATCGATGTTTCTCTCTCTCTCCCCACCTCTTCCCTACCTTTCACTATATTTGAAAATCAATGGAAAAAAATATCTTTTGGTAAGGATTTTTTTTAAAGCGAATTGAATTTTGCATTCTATTTCATAACTATTATAGTTTAATGTAAAAATACTTAACATGATTGAACTGCATTGTAAAACTAGTATTCTAGGAAGTGTATCACGTTTACCCTATGGCTTTATGTAACCCCCAGATGCATGTTCTAATTTAAAATGCCCAGCTGGGGAAACCTACCTCTGAGAGCTCTTGTCCTTGTAAAAGTGGGTTCTTTGACCATTGCCATCTTGCCTCTCCAGCCCTCAGGCGCACAGATCCATACCGACAAGTAGTAAGTCCTGACTCACACACAGATGTTGGTATCTCTGGTGAAGCTGCTATCCTTTCTGTGGACTCAAGTTAGGCTTAGATCCTGTCAGGCTTGGCCATCAAAAAGATTTCATTCTTATGGGATAAAGTCCATTTTGTTTCAAAGTTATCTTTTTTGGAAAATCAAAGTTCTTGGCCAGGGAGCACACATACTTAGCTTATCTAGGTGCAGGTGTACCAAAGGTGGTCCAGGATCAGAGATCCCCAAACACCTGTGCGCTCTGTGGCAGCGCTTTTACCCATCCACAGCATAAGTAGAGGTGATGTAGTGTGAGTTTTTCACAAAGCTAAATTTACTTCGTATATAGGACTACTTTTTATTCCAAGATTGTCCTTTTTAGTATTAAAATATCCTTTCTTTGTGTGTTTTTTAATGTTTTTATTTGTTAGGGTGGTAAACCAATGTCCATCTTTAAGATTCTTTACAAAATTTTACTATCTGTGAAATCCTAACTCCAGAACAAAATTTTAAACCACAAATACCACATTTTTACCTTGTTTACATTTGGAATTACCACATAATATTTCAGATCTCTTATATAACTTAAAAGCCCATTTTTTATTCCTTTTATATGAAATGTCCAAGATGGGCTAATTCATGGAGACAGAAAGCAGATTAGAGGTGCCAGGGCCTGAGGGGAGGGGAAGATGGGGAGTGATCACTTACAGGGTACAGGGTGTTATTCTGGGATAAAGAAAAAGTTTTGAAACTAGAGAGAGGTGGTGGTTACACAACATTGTGAATGCATTAAGTGCCACTGAATTGTGCACTTAAAATGGTTTATTGTGTATTATGTGAATTTCACCTTTTTTTTCAAGCCCACTTTATTCACTAGTATAATTATATATACTAGTATAAATGGAGTGGGAGAGGGAGTGTTTCATTCAGGTTATATAAATCCAGGTGAGCACACGATACATGCTTATACACACACACATACACATGCTACACATACATTATTCACTTGTATCTCAAAGCATAACCATTAGAAGCTATTAGGTAGACAGACTTTCTGCTTTGGAATAGCAGGAAGGTTTGTTTTAACATTCTACTGAGACTCAAAGATTTCCCTGTTCTCAACCTCAGAAACAATACACATCCACCAACATTTTCCAGCCTCTCACACTGGAAAGTTGAAGTTTTGAAATCACCTTTTGAAATCTGTAGTTTCTCTTCCCACTCTGTAGTGGATCTGTTCTCCTTGTTTACTGGGACGCTGGCCACCAAGCTGAGGGCAGGGAGCCAGCCAGCTCTGTTCTGTAAATGCTGAAAGGCAGCGTGCGCTCTTTCCTCCCCTCCCCCAAAAGAGAAAGGAAGGGAAAAGAAAAAGACCCTGCATTATGTGTGAGTAAAATCTTTATTATGAATTCTGAGGGCAGCATTTTTTAGACTTTCTCTCCCTGCTGCGTCCAGAAGGAACCCATAAAGGGGAAATGCTGGGTTAGGGCCCCACCTGGACTTGGGGTTCAGGGCCGATCTGAACATTCATTACTGTTCAGGTTTCTGGCTTCCTAAAATAATTGAGCTTGTCACCTTAACTTCACCTAAAATACTGAATGTGCTTTACTTTCCGTAAACATTAAGATCTCATAATATTTCATAAAGTTGGAATTTTTTCAAGAAAGATGATTTTTTTTTCACTTAATTTGGATTGCGTTTGTAAATGTGTTATGTGTTGTCTCTGTTCAGATGGTTTTCTGTGTACGGACCCTAGTCACAGGACAGTCTTGCGTACCCTGGTCACACAGGGATGAATTCAGACACACAGCTTCGCATGTCGGCAATTCCTGGCCCCCAAGTCCCACCCCATCACCTTTAATTGCGCCTTCAAATTGCATTTCCTCAGGGGCAAGCAGTTCGGTCCTGCTTTTGTTGTTGTTTTCCTTTTTGCAGGATTGAAATTGTGCTCCTAGAAACCGAACACTGGTTTAGTGTCCATAGTGATAAACAAGAAGTTTTCTGAAGTTGTCTCTTCAGTCCCCTGCTGCCACAGCTGGTTGCTTGGCATTCTTGCCTCATAAGAGCTGGAACTGAAATTAGGACATGCATGGTATTATCTGAACCTCAGAATCTGCGAGTAATAATTTTGTAAAGAACGCATCTGCGTTTTCAGGCCTGTCATTGAGACAGAAGATCTTAGTTAGATATATTTATGACAGAGAAGCACTGAAGTATAATTCCTAACAATGCCATAGTGTTCTCCCAGTGTTCTTTTTTCAAAAATATATTTTTATTGATTTCAGAGAGGAACGGAGAGGGAGAGAGAAATAGAAACATCAGTGATGAGAGAGAATCATTGATCGGCTGCCTCCTGCAAGCCCCACACTGGGGATGGAGCCCGCAACCCAGGCATGTGCCCTGCCTGGGAATCAAACCGTGACCTCCTGGTTCATAAGTGGACACTCAGCCACTGAGCCATGCCGGCCGCACTCTCCTACTGGTTCTTGAAGATTCGTTGTGCTTAGTCCATAGGAGAGAGAATTTCCAAATCCAGAGCCCAGGTCGCTGTTACAGCTCATATTCACAACCCCTGAAACACGTATTTCAATGCTGTCTTCAGTTATCACAGGGGAATTGCACCGACCTCTAACTTGACACTGCTCTCACCAGAACCAAAGGCAAGTCCTCAGTTGTGGCTTGAAGGTTCTGACCCGATTTGGCCCTGCTTTGAGGCTGACCTGGGTCAGTGGAAGTCAATGAGGTGGATCATTCTAGCAAAGGTACTT
Source organism: Myotis lucifugus (assembly GCF_000147115.1). Taxonomy (NCBI): domain Eukaryota; kingdom Metazoa; phylum Chordata; class Mammalia; order Chiroptera; family Vespertilionidae; genus Myotis; species Myotis lucifugus. Next base: position 134,926 of record NW_005871527.1, on the reverse strand, counting down.
AGTGAAAATTCAGCATATTGTGTTATTCTGTTAAACACACAATTTCTGTTAGGTTGGCTGAAATGATAGGTACTTGAGTTTAAAGGTGTAAAAGAAAAATTCAAGAACATAAAGTAAAAAATACAAATATAAGTCAGAAAGCCTGTCCTCAGGAAGTTTGCGACCCAAGTGACTAGAAGGACATAAATATCAATAGTGGAAATTCAGGTGGGACCAACTAGAGGGGCAAGAGGATGGAGAAATGCTAAGTGTCCCTGCAGGATTGGGCGTCAGAGGACCAGGCAGGACAAACGGCGTGGATGGACAGGGTTCCAGTAGTGTGGCGCATTGAGCCCTTGTTTAAATGTGTTTGTTCCACGCATGTTTCTGAGCACTTGGTGTCTGATAGCTGTCACACAGGTGAAAAGTGTGAGGCCCACAATCCATGTGCGGAGAAGTGTGTGTGTGAGCAGGAGAAGTAGCTTGTGCCAGGGTGTCAGCCGAGCCCGAGGAGGGCGCCACGCTCAGCTCGGCTCTGGGGGATGAAGTGCTGCTTCTTGTTTGTTTGTTTGTTTGTTTGTTTGTTTGTTTGTTTCACCACAATTGAAATACAGTTCTTGTTGGCACCTATGATCACATGCTATGCATTTATAAAGGACATTATTTATATCTTGGCTACTTCCACAAAAGTATTTTGATATGGTCTAAAATGTTAGAATATATGCAACATATATTAAAAGAAAAAAGCTTACTACAAACTAGTTTGGAGGGCCAGTTGGAGTTTCAACACAGTTTCAGAAAAAGTGTATGCTGCTCATGGGCCAGTGGACACAGCATCTTCTTGGCTCCCTTCTAGTTTGTGATGCTAAAACCATTGCGCAAAGGAAGATGCTCACCTCCTGTGTGACTTGAGATGGGACATGCTACCTATCATTGTACGTTCTTTACATAAGTAAAAGAATGAGCCTGTTAAAATTCAGTTTAATTTGTCCAAAGATACTCTTAAATTAGCAGCAATATTACAATGTAAATATGAAGGCAAAACTGAAAAGAATTAATTGATAGCCTGAGATTGGTGGAGAGATTCCTACACTGGGTTTCTAAACAGTTTCATTTTATAGAACCAAAGACTGGCCAGGGGATCAGCAGAGACTGAGAGGAATTGTCTGTCGGGCTGTCCTCTCAGTCAGAGAAACAGAATGTACAATAGGGTAGGATGATCTTGATCCTCTTTTAGGACAGGCGATGAAGACTCCAGATCCTGCACTGTGTTGACTGGTAATAGTCAACAGAGAAATCTACGAATTAGGGGAATTAGGGGTTCTTGTTCTTTATTCCGTGGGTGGCCCCAGATTCCCAAGCATGGGAGATGCACCCCACCAGGGGTACAGGAGATGATTTAGTGATCAGAGTTGAACATTGTTTTAATATTTTTCTATTGATGAATATAAAGTATATAATTAGCAAATCAAAATCATGATTTCTTGGATCACTATTGCTTAGGTCAGAGCTTAGTAAAAAGTGTGTTCATTTAAAGAAAAACACCAAGTAAATAATAGCACAACTGGTCACAGTTGTGATAAAAATCGAGAAGCCATTGGTGTATGCCTAGTGTGGGGAGCCCTGGGCCCCCCCCCTCCCGTTCACTCCTTGAAGACTGTTCTGAAGAGCCTCTCCAGTCTCGAATTTGGTTCCAAGCACAGGAGCACTGCAGCTGCACTTGGAGGCTGACAGCCAGGATCCTGGCAGCCTGGGGGAGGGGCACTGGCAGCGCAACTCACAGCTCCCTCCCTCTTTGTGGCCTCTATCCCTGCCCCTCCACCTCCTGGCGATTCATTCCCCTGGTAATTTCTCTGCCTGTCTCTTCACTTCTGCTCCACGATATTATGGCTGGTGCCAGTTACTTAACCTGCTGAATACCTGCTTCTTCATTTGCAAAATGGGAATAATAATTCTCCCCATGGAATCATTGTTTTTAATGAGATGAATGTGAGAGAACTTGGCACAGAGTCTGGAACACACTAAAATCCATAATGTTAGCAGTGACAATGGATGATTTGATCTGCTTGATTCTTCCCATGTTTCCAAATTCAGATTCCAGTTAGTGAAAACTGATGGTTGATAGCTTCAGTTTTCAGGAGAAAAGCTTCAATTTGGCCAAAACATTGCTCTCTAATCAAGTTGTTTGTTTACTCTTGGCCCAACCTGCCTGGTAGGGAGGTCCAGGTGGTGCAAAAACCTGCAGCTGGGCCTGCTCCTGTGCGCAAGGCGGGCACCACTGCTAACTGGCTAGTGTTGGGGCTCTCATTAGCAGTGGCAGGGAGGGGGACTCCTGCTCCAAGGCAGCCTCCACCCTTCTGGTGTGAGCAGTCTTGGCCAGCTTGGTCTGGCTGGAGCAGATGTTTTAAGGAGACGGGTTACTGAAGGTCAGCTAGTAGATTCCTAGACTCAGAAAGTTTTGCACAAGTTGTTACGGGATTACCAAGTTGCCTAAAACAACTGATTTAATTATGCGGTTTATTAATTCTTCAGAAACTGCCACAGTGGTAACCCACTGTGCTTAATTTTGCATTCATTCTTGGCTCTGATCACCCAGCCCCAAAGCCCCCTCCTCCCTTACTTACATTTGGAGAGGACACAGTGTGATGGAGTGGGAGGACCTGAGTTTGAGCTCTGTCCCTCCCAACTATTGTCAAGTGAAGTAACTATTCCAAAACGGAGTTTTCTCATGGGCTTGTGAGGAGGATCAGGCAGCATGATGTTTGTAAATAAGCTGTCTAAAGCATTGAAGTACTACAAGTGGTTTTCTTTCAAATTTCCTAATACAGCTGGGAGTGCTTTGGCTTAACTTCTGTCTTCATTGATTCCAGAGTTTGAATGGTCTAGTCCTCTGATTAACCAAGTGGTGCAATCAGGACAGTTATGTCACACATGAGGCTAGAAGCAGTGACAGCGATACTGAGGCCAGTTTCAGGAAGAAGACGTCTTTTAGATCTATACAAAAAACAGTCTTCACAGAAAAAGGAGATGAAGAAAGATTATGACATGAAATGATCCTGATAAGGCATCTAGGTGTAGCTGTTGACGTCTGCGGCCACCAGTAATTTAACCTGGAGAGGTATTTTCCTCTGTGGTTCAGGCGACAGTTCCAGGACACATGGCTCAAGGGAAACACTCTTCCCAGACTCTTGTAGGTGAAACGTCAGTCCTGGCATCCGAGTCCCTTCAATTATGAGGTCATATAATGGCTGCTTAACCTCACAGGCTGTCAGGTTGCTTCGAGCATTTGTGCAAAGGATTTATGCATAAGATGCTAATTTGGTTTATCAGGAGTCTGAATGGGGATTAGAGGAGTGAATCTTGATTGTATGCTGGGAAAGTCAGAAATTAACACTCCAGTAGACTGCCACTAGCCTTTCCTCTTTCAGGGTGACTAGGCCAAAAAGCTCTGAGAAAAAGTCCTCAAATCTTGGAGATTCACTTTCTTAAATTCAGCTCCTGTGAGCACGTGATAAAAAAGCCTCAGAGAGCCCTGGCCGGTTTGGCTCGGTGGATAGAGTGTTGGCCTGCGGACTGAAGGGTCCCAGGTTCAATTCCGGTCAAGGGCACATGCCTGGGTTGCAGGCTCGATCCCCAAGGGCTTGCAGGAGGCAGCCGATCAGTGATTCTCTCTTATCATTGATGTTTCTGTCTCTCTCTCCCTCTTCCTTCCTCTCTGAAATCAATAAAAATATTTTTTTTTTAAAGCCTCAGAGAAAGGTTAGGTCTGGCAGGAGCTTCTGTTTTGCTTCCCTTTCTTGCCAGATTCCTGGAGAAGCGTGTTGCTCTCAGGAGTGTGTTCGACCATGTGAGCAGTGAGGAAAACATGGCCTTTGTCCTTTAGGCTTGGGAATCTCTGATACCACCTGCTGATGGCCTGGATCTGTTCCTTACAGTCCAGGGACCATGGCTCTTTGGCTGGGACCATCGAAGGGAGACTGCCAGGCACATGCAGGAATAGCAATGTTCTTAGCCCTTAAGACCAAAATCACAGCTTCTAGAATCTCACACACGTTCATAGCTAGTTTTTGTGATGTTCAGTCCTTATTGTAAACTAGTGCCCCGGTGCGCGGATTTGTGCACATTGAAATAAAATTAATTAGAAGGTGGCCAGCGGGGTGGGACTGGGCAAGACAGGCTGGACACAGCCTGGAGCCAACCTCCCATGGTCCCTCCCTGGCCACCTGCAACTGGGGCGGGGCTGTGGCTCAAAGGGTGTCTGTGGGGTGGGTGGGGTCCTTCCAGCAGGTGGGGTCCCTCAGCCTGGCCTGTGGGGATCGGGCAGAAACTGGCTCTCTGGCATCCCCCGAGGGGTCCCGGATTGCGAGAGGACGGTTCTCAGGTGATGCACCTCAGGTGACGCACCTCGGAATCGGGCTCCCTCCTCTCTGATTCCGGGGTGCGTCACCCAAGAACTGCCACTGCCAAGTCACCGCAGCTCGGCAGCTCCTGTGTTGAGCGTCTGCCCCCTGGTAGTCAATGTGTATCATACCTATCAGTCGGACAGTCACTTAGCCTTTTATATAGATAGATAGATGACTCATTCTGCAATTTGGAAATTTATATCTCAAGGATCTGAAGATCTTTTCAAAATGCTATGTAAACTGAATAAATTTATTTAAATATAATATCTAATGGAATATTAAATACATTTTTTTAAGGCTAGCAAAATTTAAGGATTACTTCCATAGATTTAAGTTAGGTTTATCCTTATATGTGCACTACTATATGTAACAAATTGAATAAATGTGGTTCAGACTTTGGCCTTAAATCCTAAAATGAAATGGGTAATATGCACAAGGGCATTAAAAAGAATATAGAATAAATATGGAAATGAAAAAGGAAATATGTTAAGCATGTTAACCTGAAAATAAAAGGCCTTTCATAGTGGGAGGCAACAAATATTTATTTGAGATCACGAAGAATAGCTTTTCCTAACACACTGACTCAGGCAGAAGGCCAAATAGTGTTCTGATGAGGAGACAAAGGCAAAGGGAGGGAAAACAATTACATCCATAGAAGAAGGCATTTCTATTGGTGCAGATAAAGCTAACACAGTGATGCTAATTCTAAACAATTTAATTTTCTGTCCAGTTCTCATTAGTCCAGTAGTTGTAATATCTTTGCAAATGGTTCTTTGGGGCACAAAGTTGTTTTGGCCCAGTGCAAAGGTTATTTTGCCTGCTTTAACATCCTTCTGGTGTGGCAGCTCCGGCTCCATGTTAAAGTGGCCCCATGGGCAAAAGAAAAGCAGAGGCCAAGACCTTCATTCTGGGCAAAGGTGAATTCAAGGCAGAAAAGATTCAGGCAGTCAGGAGTGCTTCCTCACACTAAAGCACAGTCCACAGGATGACAAAATCACCGTGAACATACGTGGCCTACTGATTGAATGGCAAGAGCGGGAGGGACACAGTCCCTGGGGCCAGGGGTGGAGGGAGACGTGCCCACTCCCAGAGCGGATGGTGACCAGGAGTTATTAAGTGAAATGGGGGACTTCCCAAAACAGGTGCTCACCAGGGTTTTAACATACAATCGTTCACAGAGAAAGACTGCAGTTTCTCAAAATTTGAAATGAGTGGAAACCATATTCTCTCATGTAATGCAGTAAAAGTAAGAATGAATGCAGAAGTAGAAGCAGGCCTGCTGGTGGGTGCTGGGCTGCCTGGCTGGAGCTTCACGGGCATGACCCGCTGGTTCCTCTTTATCTTCCATGTTTCAACCAGACCCATCTTCAAGGACAGGCCCCTAGCCCCATCCAACCCATCACTAGGATTTCTTCTTCCCTGAAATTGTTTTGTTGGTGTTTTGGTTTTGTTTTTACTTGCTTGTCTCCCCCCCGCCCCCCGCCCCACTTGAGTGTACCCTCCATGAAGGCAGGGACCTTTTCTGTTGGGTTGAAAACTTTATCCTCAAAGTCTAGATCACTGCCTGGCCCTCAGTAGACTGAACAATGTCGTCAGATGAACAACAGTTAGTAATAGGAACATTATGCTGCAGGGACCGTCCTATGCACTTACACTGTTACCATAGCTACTCCTTACGTTCACTCCAAAGGAGGCATGGCCAGTGTCCCCATTGTCCCATGTGGAGTCGAAGCCTAAGCACAGCCAACTACTCACAAAGTGACAGCAGGTGAGCCAGAGGACTGAGGTCTGAGCAGGGCTGCCTGACATGGGCTGTGCTCTCAGATCCCAGGCCAGCCCTGTCTCCGTGAGTGACTGTGAGTTAAGGTGACGTCTTACAAAGGTAACATGTAAAGATAGTTATTAAATAAGGATGAGAAGAAATCATCTAAACACTTTTTTAAAAAGATAGAAAAGGACCAAAATAAGTTAAAGGATTTCTGTATTCTATAAAGACAGAAGGAGAAATAAATGAATTAGGAAACTGAAAACAAAAAAGGATAAAACCAAAGAGCCAGTTTGGAAGAGGGTGGGTGGTGGAGGAAGGGCAAAGGCAGGCACAGAAGCCCGTGGTGGAAGTCACCGCACAGCGTGTCACAGTTCAAAGGAAAGATGGGAGGGAACATCTCCATAGATCTGAAGGTGGCGTTTGGTAAAATTCAACGTCCATTCCTTAATTTTGAGGTATGATTGTTTTTAACTTTTTGAAATAATTTCAAATGTATGGAAAGTTGTTGAAAAGTACAAAAAAACGTTATCAAGTTTCACCCATTTGTCAGTGTTCTGACACATGGGACACTGGGGACGCTGGCCATGCCTCCTTCTGCCACATTGTCGTTCTGCTCACGTACAGATCTACCTTCAGGGAGATTGGGGATCCAAGCAGCCCCTTCAGCCTTCAAGGGCCCTGGGTTCCTTTCTGCCTCAAGAAGGGCGGGGTGACCCCAGGGCTTACCCCCTTGATTTCTTTTGTCTTCTTGAACCTATGAATCCTCACTATTTTGTGAACTTATTGGTGCCTTTAAATACATTGTTTTAAAAATATTTTCTCAAGTTTTTCTCGCTGAGAGGAGAGACCTTATTAGCGTTTGTAGTCATGGGGAGGGGATGGAAGCCAAGAGGTCTGCGGAGGATGGCTGTTAAGGACCTTTCCCCCAGTCTGCTGTCCGCCCCCCTGCAGCCTGCTTTGTGGGGCCTGTGGCCATTCTTACCAGGGCCATTGGGGCCTCACCAGTGTGTTCCAGGTTGCTTCCCTGCCACCCACAGCCATACAGTGTCCTGTACCCCTCTCCCTGATGGCCAGCCAGCCTCCCTCCCCCACCTGCTCTCCGGCCAGCAGTCCCATTGCCTGGAAAGTGTGAGCCCTTCAGCGTTCACTGTCCTTTTTAGTGAGGTTTTAGATGGGAGTAGTACAACTAGATAAGTGTGTTCCATCTTCCACCTGTAATTACAAATTAAAGCATATTTGTAACCTTTTTTAAAAGAACACTGAAAAAACTAGTTTGACTTGTTAAATTATAGCATACATATACAGTGAAATCCCAAACAACGTTGGATGATGTTGGTCTAGTTATTGATCTACGGGACATTCTTGAAGCAGTTGAGGAAGGCAAAAATGGGGCGTTAGGAAGCCTGATGCCCAATAGCTTGTTGACACAATTCAGCATGTGGTGGATGTGGAGACCAGGTAGGCGTTCGTCAGTGGGCAACAGCCCTTCTCTGCATTTCCCTTTCCTTGTTGTTTGGATATTTTTTATCCTCACCCGAGGATATGTTTATTAATTTTAGAGAAAGAGGAAGAGGGGAGAGAGAGAGAGGGAGGAAGGGAGGGAGGGAGAGAGAAACATCAATCGTTTGCCTCTGGTATGCTTCCCGACCGAGATCGAACCCGCAGTCTTTTGATGTATGAGACAACACTCTAACCAACTGTTTAGATTTTTTTTTTAATTTCACAGTGAACATGTATCATTTCTCTGAAAACAAAATTCTTCAAAAATATGTAATACATGTGAATATATCATATATTAGCAATTAAGTTCCAATTTTATTGAAAGACCAGTTATCAACCATATGCAAAGAGAAAGATAGGTTTATGCCCTTGGCTTTTTATGTTTCCCGCTGTGTTACCCACTATCAGTTCCTGTCCTGGATTTAAAAAAGAAAAATCACAGGGTTCTTGCCCTGTTCCTGTCTGGAGACCCTGCTGTGTTTTTATCCTGACTGCTGCTGGCACTCTGGTCTCTGAGGAGCTCCTTCAATCTCCTGGAGACTGAGGCCCAGAAATCTCAAGGAGCTGGGCACAACTGGGTCACCACAGTGTCTCCTGCACCCTGGTCTGCTGGCCACTTTCCAGTTTTATTGATCTTCTTACCCTGTTAGCTTCTAGCCCTATTCTCCGCGCCCCCCCCCCAAAAAAAGCTCCACTATAATCCTTTTATAAGCCTATCAAACTTTAAGGATATTTTTCCATTCAGATCTAGTTATGCCACAAATGGATAGAATGGAAATGTCTGTGAACTGGCAGAAGATTGGCTCCTCGGTGACCTAGCAGACACGTGTGCTATAATTGGATTTGGTTCGCTCAGTCTCTCTCACCACGTTTAAGTAGCTGCCTCCCGCTGCACCGCTCTAGAACCAGAAGAGCAAAGCGGGTGCCTATGCTCTGTGCCGACACAGTCACGTAATTGAGTTACGCACAGCCAGACACTGCCAAATCGAGAGCCCACCTTTCGTTAGGGACAAGTTTAGTGGCTGAGTACAGTGCATTGGTGGCCTGTGTGGAAATGCCTGGGGAGGACAGATGGCGTTGCCTCCATAATGAACATTTTTTTAAGGACAGAGCATAAACAGTATTGAGTGATAGAAGCTAAGAAGTCTCCTGATGCGCAAAAGCAAAAACCTGTAGTGTTTACTGCAGACATATTCTATCTGGGACATTGCTCTGAGCACAGCACATTTGTTAATTCACAGGAACCCACTAGGGACCGCGAATCTATTTTCCAATTGAGGAGACAGGCCCCAAAAAAGTAAAGTACCATGCCCATGGTCACCAGAGTAGTAACAAGTGGAGCTGGGGTTCCAACCCAGGTATCCCCACATTCCCACCCAAGTTCTGACCCCTTTGTTCTGCTGCCAGTGTCTCAGGGACTCTGTTAGTGTTTGTAAGTGAAGGAGTCGGCATCAGAAACCAAGGGGCAGTTATGGCCTCGGAGTGCCATGAGCGTATGTTGTTTTGATTTAACTATAAAATGTGGGCTATAAAGAACAAGTTTTTCAAAATGCTTTTTACAGAGTCATGGAATTTATAGAGGACTAGACCATAGAGATTTCCTGAAAAGGCACCAGCTTAGATCACCACATTCAACAGGCAGCTTCAATGTAGAGCTCAGGGCAGCATCCTGCTCCAGGTCCCATAAATGTGCTCTGTGTCTAGCCGGGCACTGCCACTGCTGGGTACACCAGCATGGTGTCCGTTTGTAATAAAACCCTCTGGTTTCAAACACAGAGAGCAGTCTGGAGTAAAGGTTTCGGGGGGGGGGGATGGTTGCCTGCCAAGGGGGGAAACTTTGAGACCAAGGAAGGCAGCAGGCCAGGCCAGGAGCAGTGCCTGAGATGGCCAGGTGACCCAGAGGCTGGTATTTCCCAGGAAGAGCACATTCAGTCGACCGTCATGTTGCGCCCACCCTGTCTCAAAAACCATTGTGGCTACAAGCTCCCAGGGGAACTTCTTGTGTATGGTTCCTCTTGGCACTGCTAGAAGGTTGGCACTGCCTGTAGTGGCTGCCTCTTGCCATCCCCACAAGAGAGTGGACAGTGGAGCTCCTCTTCCCAGGACCAGCTCACATAGCCTGAGGCGGAGCCCCATTGTACCAGCTGACTTAACCCTTACCAAACCCTGCCTCCTCAAGAAAGGAGGAATTGAATGGAAGTGTGTACATACATGATTTGAAGTATAATTTCAATTTTTTTTGCAATTAAAAAAATTTTATTGAATTCATTGGATGACATTGGTTAATAAAATTATATAGATTTCAGGTATACAATTCAATAATACATCATCTGTATACTGTATTGTGTGTTCACCACCCAAAGTCGTTTCCTTCCATAACCATTCATTCCCCCTTTACCCTCTTCTACCTGCCCCCACCGCCTTTCAGTTTCTTGTGCAATTTGGGATAAAAAAACGCAGAAAAGGATTAGCTAAATGTCTTTCAACAGATACCAGAACACTAGAGTATTTCTTGTTTTAACTAATAATAAAAACATCAGATGCTAAAGTGGCATGTTCTTCTCCAGGGTAGTGGGCCCTGCGGTGATACACTGAATGGGTTACAGTTGTGTGTGATTTGGGCAGCATGAATGTGCTCGGGCCCTTTTATAAAGTGGCGCGAGGTGGGTGTCTCCAGAGCCAGCTGGGGAGCCGCTGCTGGAGAGTTTCCTAAAAAACAGCAGTGAGCTTCGCTTTTGTCCGCTCTGTGTGCTCCATCCAAGGACCCACCTAGACTCGGCCTCAGAGCCATGACTCCCCGTGACAGGAATGTCAGGGAGGGTTTCATCACAGAGCGGTGTCACCACTAACTACCCCTGCCATAAAGAGGCCTGCAAGGGGGGTGCAGGTGGGAGTGAGCAAAGTGCGGGGTGTCTCCCCCAGGATTACCCTCCAGTTTCACAGACTTGGGACCAGGCCCTGGCCGGTCACACTTGCCGGGCATAGGAAGACCTGCTGTGGGCTTGTCTTCCTGCCAGAGCAGCCTTGCAGTGTTTCTGTCTTATTGTATCCAAGCTCTGAGTTTAAAGCTTTCTCTTTATAATTTATATATTAAGATAGTAAAGTGGCAGGCGTAAGCAGTGTGAAGTTTCCATTTAGTTTATGCCTCAGGATTCTTTCTTGCCCTCTACACTGGGCAAGGGGTGAGGGGCGCCCTGTCTAAGAGGGATGCCTTATGCAGGAGTGTGGAAATCACTGGTTATGAACACCTGCAGTTTTGTCCCATCAGCATCATTAGTTTATGTGACACATTTGTTGAGCACCTGTCATTTGCTGGGATACAGAGGAGGTGGAGGATGCCATGCCCCCTCTCAGCCTCTGTTCCTCCTAGGATTACAGTGAGAGTCAGGAGGCCCCGGGGAAAGCTTGTCCAGTCCCCAGGAGGCCATAGGCCACTCCCCACCACCAGGAAGAACTATCATTTTTCTTTATTGGCTTGTATCTTTACACTGTTGGCCTCCTGCCAGGAATAGTTGATGACCAGGTGAGATACAGAGTGTAACCCAGCATAGGGTTAATATTAACACTATTGCCCTAGCCAGGGTTTGCTCAGTGGATAGAGCGTCAGCCTGCAGACTGAAGGTTGTGGGCTAGATCCCTAGTAAGGGGGCGTGCGGGAGCAGCCGATC
>NW_005871527.1:100839-123381 GCF_000147115.1 Myotis lucifugus | reverse complement strand
GAACACACATGCATACACACGGTCCCTGATTTTGTGGTTCCCTGTGCGTGTCATGATGCCTGTATCACTTTAGGGCCCTGAGTCCCAGGATTCTCTCCCAGGTCTTGGCACACAGGCCCTGAGGCTTATTTGACTGTGTTGTCCCTTGATTCCCCCCTGCTGCAGCCCTGGGTCAGACGTCATGTGTTAAGAACCCAGAATTCATCATAAAAGAGCTTGTGTCCAGAAAGAACCCCTTGTATCTGTCTGAGACACAGAGAAAGGAAAAGGGGATATAAAATAGAAACTGAAAAGAATGTGTGCATATTTCCAGCATGTCCTTCCCTCAGCTCTACATTGCTCTCTCTGCTGGTAAACATATTCAAATTTTCAGAATCTTCCTTTGGCAGTTCCTTGTTCATCATATGTGATAAAATCAGCTATTTTTCCTGAAATGGTACCTGTCCTTATGCTTTAGATAATGAGCTATGTTGGTAACTGGTCACCATGTACGTACAGTAAGATTAATATTTAGTGTTTCACCAAAAGTGCTAGTCTAAGTGGAAGATGAAGTGATATGGATCCACCCAAGGTGTTGAACTCACTTGTCCAAATGGGGAGTGTCTAGCTCAGTGGTCAGCAAACTCATTAGTCAACACAGCCGAATATCAACAGTACAAGGATTGAAATTTCTTTTGAGAGCCAAATTTTTTAAACTTAAACTATATAGGTAGGTACATTGTTATTAACTTAATTAGGGTACTCCTAAGGCTTAGGAAGAGCCACACTCAAGGGGCCAAAGAGCCGCATGTGGCTCGCAAGCTGAAGTTTCTGACCACTGGTCTAGCTGTTCCCACAAGGCATTCCAGAAGGAGGTCTAAGCAGGAAACAGGGTCCTTGTCAACAAGTCAGGCTGTTTGGGGATTTATATCTTTATTAGAGGCCTGGTGCACTGATTCATGCACCGGTGGGGTCCCTCGGCCTGGCCTGTGGGGATCAGGCCGAAACCAGCTCTCCGACATCCCCCAAGGGTTCCCGGATTGTGAGAGGGCGATTCGTGGGTGACACACCCCAGAATCGGGGTCCCTCCTCTCTGGTTCCAGGGTGTGTCACCCGAGAACTGCCGCTGCCAAGTCACTGCAGCTCAGCAGCTCCTGCGATGAGCGCCTGTCCCCTGGTGGTCATTGCACGTCATAGCTACTGGTCAGACAGTCGCTTAGGCTTTTATGTTCCTAGGAGTCTGACACATCTTCATCTTTCCTTATAAAAAAGCCAAGGGTCCTAACCGGTTTGGCTCAGTGGATAGAGCGTCAGCCTGCGGACTCAAGGGTCCCAGATTCGATTCCGGTCAAGGGCATGTACCTTGGTTGCGGGCACATACCCAGTAGGAAGTGTGCAGGAGGCAGCTGATCGATGTTTCTCTCTCATCGATGTTTCTAACTCTCTATCCCTCTCCCTTCCTCTCTGTAAAAAAATCAATAAAATATATATATTTTAAAAAAGCTAAGGCTTCAAATTCAACTAAGATCACTTGAGTTTCTCTTACATGTTAGCTGTCCAAGGAGATGAGAACATGTTTCTGAACATACATGTGGGTCCACAAGAGGTCATATAGCTTAAGGAACCTGGGGCTTAGATTGTCATGACTTCACCCTCTTTTTACTGTATTGGAATCTAGACTAGAAATCATTTGTTTCTTCCAGGATACTTCTTCACTGAAAAATTCACTTGCCTTAAGAGCTCTTCTGCGGAAACCAGTCTCTCCTGGCCTTCTCTTATCTCAGTGTGCCGCACTGCCTCCCCACCCAGTCCCTGGGGAGGATGCCAGTTCTCAGGGGCAAAGGGTGGGGCGAGCTAGACCTTGGCTCCAGTCACTGTTTTTTGAAATGGAAGTATCTGTCTTATAAAATTACACTGTAATTTTTGAGAAAGGGGCAGTGGGTGGGAGTGGGGGGGGGGAGTTGTGAGGAAAGTGAGTATCACCCCTTTCTATATGTGCAAATAAAGGCGAGCTGAAGAATCACAGAAAAGCCGAAAGGGAGGGCAGATCTCTAATGTCCGAGGAGAGAGGAGAGAGCTTCAGGTTTGGGCAAACAACTTGGCTGTGGGATCTACACAAGATCTGCTCATCCTGAGCTGGTTTCCACCCCAAACTTGGCCCCTGATGGACTACAGAGTTAGGTTTAAAGGGAACACTCAGTGGATTTTTAGCTACTGGTTGTCTCTGAGAAAACATTATTTTAAGACGAAAGTGTCCATGTAGAAACTGCTGGCCAGCCTTACATTGTTATCACATTTCTATGCAAATTAGCTTAGTAGGCAGGACACCTGGAAAAGGAGCCAGAGTATACTGGGAACGGAGGAATGCTCCCTGCTTCTGACTCTCTCTCGGAACACTGGCTAACAGAAGCTCCATGCAGGTAGCAGCAATGGCGTTCTTCAACAGTGAGCACTCCTGTCTGTTTTGAGTCACCACTGTCACTCCATCTCCTTGACATTAGGTCCTGTAGACAGTGCTCAGGGGCTCAGTGTTTATGAAATAACTAGAGGCCTGATGCACGAAATTTGTGCAAGGGCCTTGGCCCCCGACCGTTGAGGCTTTGTCCTGAAGGAAGGACTTCCGGAAGGACGTCAGGTCTAATTAGCATATTACACTTTCATTATTATAGATAACTGCTGAAGCCCAACCACAATGTCCTCTCAAGTCTAAGTGCTACCGAGCAGTGGGCAAACCATTCTAAGGGTTACCAAGAAGGAAGGAGACAACAGCTGTCAAGTGAAAGACACAACTTGATTTGGGGGACGTTCACTTGAAAAATGTATATGTTAGAACGGACAAACTGATACTTGCATTTTGACATTGAGAAGTTTATTGTCATTTTGAAGACCATTGAGTTAGGAATAGTTGAGTTAGGAATTAACTCAATTTTGAAATTATGTGGATAATAAGGGTCAGGGTAGAAGTTAGTCTTATTGCTTCAAATACATAAAGTGAATATTTCATTTAGTCATGTTCATCTTGCTTTCAAATTGTAGATGTTTAGATTTATAGGGTAGGAGTTTGTTGTTACCACACCTGAGGAACCAGGGCCCAGGCATCGTGGTTGCCTCCTGAAAAGACTGGGAAACTGGTTTCATGGACCAGCCTTCTCTTTCAAAGTAGATCTTCGCGCTTCCGGCATCTTAATTTCAGTCCCTCACTCCCTTCGGAACAGATCTTTCTTATTCCCAGGTCAGGTTGTATCGCTCATCTGTTAGAAGCCCTCTGTGATTCGGATCTCTCTACCCCTGGTACTGCTCACATTTCTCTATCAAAGTGCCTCTGGCTGTGAGAAAGATCCAGAGTGCTAAAATGCCTGTCACCAGCAGTTTCTTTGAGTTTTTGTAGATTATCTTGAGTTTTTGTAGACTTTGCATTCTACTTTGATACTTGTGAATGTAAATAGGTTTTAAATTATGTGACCTCTTCTTCGTTAAATTACCTGAATTTGTTTCCTTCGGATTGATTTGTTCATTCAACAAATATTTGAGGTCCCACTGTGTGCTCAGCCAGTGTTAGCTATGAAGGCTAAAGTGGTGAACAAGACAAAGACCCTCCTCTGTGAGAATTTCTGATTAAGGATCCTGTATTATTAATTTAGGCCTTGTGAAATAGAATCAGTAGTGTCCTAATTTAAGGTTCTGTCTTTTGGGGAAGAATCGATTTTCCAGGAAAAAGCACCCTATTTCATTTGTCCCATAACTCCAGGGCCCTCTGGTTTGAGAAGTGGGCTCCTATAGATAATATCTTCCCCCTGAGGGGGCTTCGGTGCCTCCACAGCAGGCCTCAGCCTCTTGAAGCTGATGTGGCTCCTGCTCACTCTCCTCCAAAGCCAAGCTCAAGGGCCCCCAGGAAATGCTTCCCTCAACCTGCATCCCTGTCCCCCAGCCCCTGGATCCCTACTGTACCTCACATGTCTTGGTCATAGCACTTCTCACAGATTTTAGTTGTTTTCTTTTAGATCAAGTACAGTCATCCCTCCTTACCCACAGAGAGTATGTTCCAGTATCCCCAGTGTGTGCCTGAAACTGTGGCTAGTACTGAACCCTACCTATACTGTTTTTCCTTACATACACCCCTATGATAAAGCTTGACTTATAAATTATGCACCCTAAGAGATTAATACTAGTGAATAATAAAACAGAACAATAATAGTATACTGTAATAACTATGTGAATGTGTTCTCTCGAAATATTGGTATTGTACTTTTCTCACCCTCCTTGTGATGACATGAGATAGTGTCTCCGTGATGAGATGAAGTGCAAGAATGACGTGGACACTGTGGCATAGTGTTAGACTACTGTACAGCAGACTTGAACACCAGCTACCTTGACACCATGACAGTTCATTTGATAACTGGGACGGCTCCTAAGTGACCAATGGGCTGGTAGCATATACAGCATGAATATGCTGGACAGAGGGATCAGTCATGTCCTGGATGGGACAGAGTGGGACAGCGCAAGATTTTATCATACTACTCAGAGTGATGCACAATTTGAAACATGAATTGTTTAATCTCCGGAATTTTCAACAATATTTTTGGACCTCAGTCAGCCACAGATAACTGAAACTGCAGATAAAGGGGACTACTATATCATGGTTTAATTTATCTCTGTGTTGTCAATGTCTAGTAACAGTGCCTGGCATGCATGTTGGATAAATTTTTTAATTCCTTATGTTACAGGCTACATACTCAGGATTGGACATGTTTCCATGTCTCAGTTGCTTCACACCAGATGCATTAGATCTGATAAGCAAATCATACCCCCAATTTATATTATACATTTGGGATCATAATTGCTTATCTTTTCTAAGAGAAAGAGGAAGAGGGAGAAACTTTATATAAATAGAAAAATAATTAGAGATCACTTAGAACTTCACCTTGATTGGGAAATTTTTTTCACTTAAAAATAAAACACAACAATATCCAGAACTTAAATTCTTCAACATAAACACTATGTAGAGGAAGGAACGTTAGAAAATGTGTTAGGAGTGCACATGTGTGCATGTGTTTCAAGGTTAGTTTGGAGGTTTTCAGTGTTGATTCATCTAGAGCAGTGGTTCTCAACCTTCCTAATGCTGCGACCCTTTAATACAATTCCTCATGTTGTGGTGACCCCCAATTTCATTGTTACAAATTGAACATAATTAAAGCATAGTGATTAATCACAAAAACAATATGTAATTATATATGTGTTTTCTGATGGTCTTAGGCGACCCCTGTGAAAGGGTCGTTCGACCCCCAAAGGGGTCACGACCCACAGGTTGAGAACCGCTGATCTAGAGCATTGTGGAAAAGGCTTACATGTACATACAGTATGCCTGGGCTGTGGCATGGAGCAGCTCTGGGGGGACACCAACTGGTGACAGTGGATGCCTTTGGGAGAAAAGAGGGTGTTTTGGGGGGGTTTTTTGCGATATGCACATATTATGTAGCCTTTTTAATTTGAAATATAACACATACAGAAGCATATAAAACAAGTACAATGAATAATTATAAAGTAAGTGCTCATGTAACCACCAGCCAGACCAGGCACCCAAAAGCCCCCTCTAGGTACTGTCGGTACTGTCACAATGTCCACGTCATTCTCGCACTTCATCTCATCACATAGACATTATCTCATGTCATCACAAGGACGGTAAGAAAAGTACAGTACCAATATTTCGAGAGAACACATTCACATAGTTATTAAAGTATACTATTATTGTTCTGTTTTCAGGATGCCATTTCTATGCTTTATGTAAATGAAATCATACTGAATTAATCCTTTTTATCTCCCCTCTTTCACTCAACAGTGTTTTGTAAGATTTATCCTTATTGTGTATAGCTGTACTTTATTCATCTCTGTAGTTTTGGAATATTGTAAGATATCCACTACTGATGGACATGGGGCTGCTGCGAACATTCTCTTACCTACGTTGTTGAGCACGTGTGTGTGAGCCTCACTAAGTGGGTTATGTGCCACGGCACACGTGTCTGCCCTGCACTCCACCCGACCTGCAGCCGCTCAGCACTGTGTGAACTCTTGCTCAGCGCCTCCCGGCACTGTGCATCCTCAGACTGTTAAATGATTGTCGATCTGTTGGGTGTCTAATGGTATCTCATTGTGGTTTCCATTTGCATTTCTCTAGTTATTAATGGGTGACGATCCTTTCATATGTGATTAGCCATTTGGGTACATTTTATGAAGTGCCTGGTTAAGACTTTTGCCTACTTCTCTCTTGGTACTCTGGATTTTTCTTACTGACTTTTTGGAAAAGTTAATATATTCTTCATATGAATTCGTTGGCTATATGTATTCAGGTAGTTCCCCTACTCTGTGGTTTGTCTTTTTATTCTTGGTGGTGTCTTGATGAAAAAAAAAGTTTGATTTTTTTATAATTCAATTTATCAATCTTTTTTTTAAATTTATTTATTTATTTATTTATTTTTTATTTTTCCGCTAAAATTATTACAAAGGGTATTACATAAGTGTCCTTCCCCCCCCCCGCCCTTGACAAACCCCTGCCCTCCCTTACCCCCCAGTGTCTTATGTCCATTCAATTTATCAATCTTTTAAAATTACTGTTTTTATATCTTAAGTTCTTCTCTACCTCTTCTGTTACATAATAATTTTTCTATATTATTTTCTAAAAGCATTCGAGCTCTGTCTTTCAGATTTAAGTCCTAACCTTCCAGAAGCTTATATTTTATTTTTATATATAACTAGAGGCCCGGTGCACAAAATTCATGCACGGGAGGGAGGGGGTTCCCTCAGCCCGGCCTGCGCCCTCTCGTAGTCTGGGACCCCTCGGGGGATGTCTGCCTACTGGATCCCCCTGAGGATCGGGCCTAAGCCGGCAGGCGGACATCCCTGTCACAGTCCGGGGTCCCTCTCACAGTCTGAGACCCCCTCGCTCCTTACCGCCCGCCTGCTTACTGCTCCTTACCACTCAGCTTGCTGTTCCTTACCGCTGCTGCGGAGGCGGGAGGGGTTCCTGCCACCGCCACTGCGCTCACCAGCCGTGAGCCCAGCTTCTGGCTGAACTGCACTCCCCTGTGGGAATGCACTGACCACCAGGGGGCAGCTCCTGAGTTGAGTGTCTGCCCCCTGGTAGTCATTGCGCATCATAGCAACCGGTCATTCCACCAGTCGGTCGATTTGCATATTAAGGTTTTATTATATAGGATGTAATCCAACTTTTCTTTTCCTTCTCCCCCTCACCTCTCCTTTCCCCTTCCTTTTTCTCCCCTTATTTCTTTTCTTTTCCCTTCCTTTCTCCTTTCTTTTCATCCCTGGGTACCTGCTTGTTCCAGCACCATATATTTAAAGACGGGCCTTTTTTCGCTGCTCTGTAATCCACTTGTCATAAGTCATGTATCCACATGCACACAGGCCTGTTCTGGACTGTGTTCTCTGTGGCATTTCAGGCTTGGCTATTTTCATTATTGAAGCTTTACAGTTAGTCTAGATTTCTGGAACAGCAAGCCTTCCCCCCCCCTCTCCCCCCCCCCCCCCCACACACACTCTGTTGTTCTTTTGCCAGGGTCCTGGCAAGTGTTGACCCTTTGTATTTCCATGTACATTTTGGAATCCACTTATCCAGTTGCATGGTCTCTGTTGAGATAGGGATTGGGATTGCACTGAATCTGTAGGTCAGTCCCTTCATCTGGAAAGTGTTAATCCACAGAGCCCCAGTGCAAGCATCGAACTCAGTGTTGAAGCAGTAAGAGCTCCCCTGGAAATGGACAAGAGGTGAGGATGCTGCTCTGGCCACTTCCTCACAGCTCAGGCAAGCAGCCAAACAGTGGTGGCATTTGCAGATGAAATGACAATATACACAGAAAACCAGAGGATTGACAGATACTTCTTAGGATTAAGGCTAAGCAAGCTAGCTGGATACAAAAGTGATAACCAAAATCATTTTTTTTATATTGCAGCAGCAGCTAGAAAATTGTCTTTTTAAAGATACTCTATTTACAATAGCATCAGAACATAACAAATACCTAAGAATAAATCTAAAAAATTATGTGTTGTGGGAAATATAAAAGCCATGAATAGTTGAGACATGGAACAGAGCAAGGGAAAGGACTGAGCCTGATAGGCAGTGCAGTAAGTCTTATTCTAAGGCTCTGTGGTACAGGTGCGGGGAGCAGTGACCACTACCAAAGCGTGCCCACGCCTGCAGACATGTGTCTAGGCCAGAGGACACACAGGAAACGGGGAAGTGGTCAGTACAGTAAATGGTGGGTGAATTTTCTCTTTCATAAACAAAATCATATTGCCAAACATTGTTTTCCTAGTGGGGGAAACTTGCCATCTGCTAAGTTCCCTCATATAGGAAATGAAGTTAAGTGGAATTTAGTGCATTTTAATGAAGAATACCAAATTTACTCCAGACTGTTAGTAGTTGGATATAACTTTATTCCTGTTCACTTCGTACTAAGAATAAATGTATTAGAAAAACAAGATGACACACAGCTGAAGGTTTGGCTCTTTGCTTTGGAGAGATTGCTCGTTTGTTTTCATTTACTGTCAGAGGCCCCACGCACTGAGCTCTTGGGAAGGCAGAGTGAACACTCAGATGGTGTGGTGACGTGTGGTCTCCGTGAAAATCGAGCTGCTTCCGCTGCTTAGCCAATAGCATGTGGGTGACCAGGCAGCGTACCTGTGGACATCTCCTGAGTTGGCATCCTCTAGGCCTGTAGTGTTTGCAGCTCTGTCTCTGTTTCGTTGGGGTCACGGTTATTTGGGGAAAGTCACCATCTCTGTACCAGAACAGCCTGGTTCTGCTATCTTTGTGCAGCTGTCCTACAGAGAGCTGGTCCTTTTGTATCTTGGAGTGTTTCTTTTCATCACCAAAACTCATCATGTGGAAGTGGGCGTGGCTTTTTTTTTTTTTTTAATTCTGTCACAAACAGAGTGCACATGGTGTCTCTTCATATATACCGACAGTTTGGTAATTCAGCCTTATCATATTACGGTGTCTTATGTCATGTCTGTCAGTCCCTCTGGAAGTGTTGTACACGTTGCTTGCAGCATCTGTGCAGATGGTGTGATATGATTGGCCGTTTTGGATTGCCGTGTACAAACTGTGGGGCTCCTTACTGCCTCTCATGGTCTCCAGACTCGATCGCACATGCTTGGCTGCAGAGCAGTCTCAAGCCCACACCTCCGGCATGTATCAGTTTATATAGTAAACTAGTGGCCCAGTGTTTACATAGTAAACTAGTGTGTTGTGGGGGGGGTGTCCCTCAAGCCCACACCTCCGGCATGTATCAGTTTATATAGTAAACTAGTGGCCCAGTGTTTACATAGTAAACTAGTGTGTTGTGGGGGGGGTGTCCCTCAGCCCGGCCTGCACCCTCTCCAATCTGGGATCCCTCTCACAATCTGGGAACGCTGGCTCCTAACCGCTCACCTACCTGCCTGCCTGATGTCCCCTAAGCACTCTGCTTGCCAGCCTGATCAACCCCAACTCCGGCCCCCCGCTGGCCTGATCACCCCTAACTGCCTCTGCCTCCACCCTGCCACCATGGCTTTGTCCAGAAGGTCTCCAGAAGGTCTCCTGGTCTAATTAGCATATTACTCTTTTATTAGTATAGATATAGATGTTAGCACCTCTGACTTTTTTATTTTTTGTAGCAGAAAAAAATAAAGTGGAAGTTTGTTGTCACCTTGGGTAACTGGGGCTTGCCGCCACCTTGGAGATCAGAAGTCAGTGGAACAAGCCCACTCTGTGTAGCTTGCTCAGTGCTACTGATGCACTGTGGGACCAGGAACACCTACCGAGCCAGAAATGGGTGCTCCCTTCTGCTCTAATGGTAACACCTTCATTAAGCTTCCATTCACCATTTGTTAACTACAGGATTCCCTTTAGTAAATATGTTTTTAAAAGAATATACGTGAATTCTTAAATCCACTTTCTTTGTGTTATTTCCGATGCTATGGTCAGTCTTCTTCCCTTCACACCCTACAGTTTTTGCACAAGGATGCCCATACATTTTGCTCCTGATATTAAGGATTGGCCTTGAAATAATTGGAAAGTATCCCAAGTTCACCATAGCAAATCAGTGAAAACGCCAGGGGTGGGAGGGTAAAGAGACTTATACAAACCTAAGATGCTTGTGGTAGTATTTGTGTAGAAGAATGTTACAGCTCTTAACTTTAAAAATAATAAGAGGAAGTATTAATTAATATTGAGACTATTAGCCTAAACTGTGATAGCCTCTTTTATGTTCCTCTTTCTGTAAGATCAGTAGTTTCAACATAGTGTTGGACTTTTGGTGGTGTCATGGGACTTTTCCTGGCAGGTGTCCTTTTTACACCCCTTTCTAGTTCAAGAACCTGTCTGTGAGCCACTCCAACAGGCTGCACTTGAGTATGTTTTGGAACAACTGTGTCAAGGTTATTACTCTGTGTACAATTTAAAATTAAAGTAAGCCACTATTATTCATGGGAAGAATTCAAAAATCATTTTTTAAATTCTGCTCCAAGAGGTAATTGGAAAAGGTGGGTCAAATCTTAGGGTCGTGATTGATTATATACGAGCCAGGCAGTCTTGGATACCAAGCACAGAAGTGTAATATACCAGGTATCAGTCCTGGTTAGTTTCTCTCATTTGGTTCCCATAACATGGGTCATCCAAGGAGTTGAGTACAGGTTATATTCTGCCATACTTCTTTACCTCCTTCAAGATTAGCAGTGCTAACTTATAAAGCTTTATTTTTTAATTACAGAAATAACTCATTTATACTGTTAAAACAGCAGAATACATTAAGTCCGAAAGCCTATTCTTTCACCACCTGCACTGGTTTTTACTCCCCAGTGGTGCAGTCCTATTAATGCAGCAGAAAGTAAGACTTTTTCAATACACTGACCAATAAGAAGCTAAATTAAGTGGCATTCAGAACACATATGGAAATATCTAACAGGGATTAGGGATGTTATTATCGTTGTGCTCAATTTGATTATTATGATACAGGGGTTTTTTTAAATCGTGAAATTGTAAAAAATAGCCAAATGAGGTTTCAAAAAGTAAAGAGAGCCCATGAGATAATAATCACAAACTTTGATAAACTATAAACAAAAATAGTACAGTAACATCTTCACTGTTTGGAACCTTGGAAAAGTTTATATAATTTCTACAAATTTGATATTTTCTTGCCTTTTTTTGAGGAATTTTAAATACAAATTTTATGGGGGACAGGAGGATTTTAATCTGCTCTACTTAATTATAATGGATTTGTTTTAGTGTTTTGGTGACAACTGAGTCTCTTTTTGTGAATGTCGGTTACTGTCCTGTGTTTAAAAGTGGCTGATGCTTTCAGGACCTTTTAGTGCATGTAAGACTTAGATGCCTGAAATAACCCAACATCATCTTGCCTTCCGATGCCCTCGTGTTAGAGTATATTGTACAGTCACGTCTGTGCTGTGCCACTGAGCGATGTGGTGGCCGTGAGCAAGGCATTGGGCTCTCAGTGTGTGTGTGCTCTCATCTCCACATGGTAAGCGGTGTCTGCCTGGCACTGTCTTTATAAGGCCCATGGAGTGTGCTTAGAGGGCTCACCTGTCACTTCTTAGAAGCCACGCTGAGAGTGTCATGGGTGTCAGGGTGGCCCTTAGGGGTAAATACAGGCTTCCCTGCAGTGCCAAGAACGTGAGAATACCCAAAGGTTCCAAATATACAAGCTGTGACTACAAAATGAGCTCATAAGGTAATCCTGCAAACTGGAGACTGAACAAAGGGTATAAAAGTGAGTGAGGGTTGAAGTCAGGCAAGGAGGCCATTCAGAAAATGAAAGCTTTTCATTGGAAAAGGCTGGGTGTTTTAATGTTAAGAGACCCAAACAAACATTATAGTGACGTTACTCATTTAAAATGGTTGCATAGTCACTGAGTAGTTACAGTATTTATGAATCAAGTTTTTATTCCCATGGTCTTCTAAGTATCCTGTAGGCCTTAATGCCCTTGCCCTGCTGCACGCAGTACAGGAAGTAAGGGAGCCAGAGTTGCCCACAAAGTGGTTCGATTCAGGCTTGGGCATGAGGGGACAGAGCTGAAAAATAAAACCTGGCACCTGCCCTCCAAAAGTGTCTAGTTGGGGAAGATAGCTACCTGTTTAGAGCACCAGGAAGTGCTGAGTGGCTAGCTCAGAGTAACACATCTGCTCTTACTTGGAAAGGAGAGGCCTGTAGAAGAACCCTGAGCAGAAGGTGGACAGTTAAGGTTGGAAAGAGGAGCCAGAGGGCTCGGTGGGAAGAGGTGGTGATCCCAGCAATAGAAGCCCTGTGGGCATGCCCTGGGCGCAGGCTGGTGTGGGCCAGTGGTCTCAGCACCTTCCGTCTCAGGACCCCTTCACACTAGGGAAAAGTATATAGGATTCCAAAAAGCTTTTGTGATGTGGGTTTAGCTACCAATATTGACCACATTTGAAATTAAGCCACACAAAAAAGGTTTAAGCATTATTCACTAATTCATTACTAAAATGACTAACCTATTGCATGTGAACAGAAATAATATACTGTTATGAAAATAGCCATGTTTTCTAAAACAACTCTAATGAGAGAGCAGCAGTTTTTTTGTTTTTGTGGTGTGTGTTTTTTCAAATCTTTAATGTCTAGTTTCATAGGAGATAGCTGGATTCTCCTGGGTGCCTCTGAGTTCCGTTTGGGTTGAAGTGTAGGAAGGCTTGACTGGGAAGAGGAGTATTTTAATAGCCTGTTCAGATTGTTGTGGATGTTTTCTTTGGTATTACACCAAAGCTTAACAATAGGTAGTTTCTTGAAGGAACCTGCAATGTGGAATCTAAAACCATATTAATAAGCTGTCTGTACATTTCATCACATTAAAATCCAGAGGACTATCTTGCACTTTGAATGGCTCTTTTGTCCTTGAATGATATTGAAACACCATTTATTGATCCCTTGGAAAATACTGATCACTGAGTTACACAAATCTTCTAAGACAGTTGGCAAATCATGGATAGATTTCACTGCCTGTATCAATAAACCCCATTGTTAGTATCCCCCTGATCTCATCCTCATCCCGGGGAAGCTGTCAAACTCGCCCTGGCAGATAGCTTTCCAAGCTTCCCGGAATTCTGGAAAGACATACAGAGCTCCATTACTTTCCAACCCTACATTGACCCTCTATACCTATTTCTTAATCTTGTATCATCCTAAAAGATAAATGGAATCAATGTGTAAAGACGTGGAAAGCTTTTAGATGGCACCTGACCCAGGTAAGCACTCAGTAAATAGTAGTGATTGTTGTTATTTGCACTTTTCTTGTCGCTGTCATCATATGTAACATGTGTTGACCATGGCCCAAAAAGAGGAGTGGAAGGTGCTTTGTGGAGCACCAGGGTGCAGGCTCCTGCTGGGTGTGTGCAACAGCTCATTTGGGCAAGCTTCAGACTTCCCCTGTAGGTTACAGCAGCAGCAGACCTGAGGGAACGTCTTTCGTCTGTCGTGTGGCCTTTTCTTACCTTGCCTGCACCTGTGACCAGTTGTCATGTTGGTGTGAATGTCCATGCCCCTCACCGCCTCCTCCTCATTTGCCTCTTGTTCCATTGCTCACGTGGTACTGGCATGTGGTGACTGGTGCTCAGATAATATTCAAATGAATGCATTTAGAGGGAATTGGTTTTGAACAGCACTCAACGTGGTTTTAGACTTAAGAAGTATAGAAATTTTATCATATGAAGCATATGATCTGAGCAGTGACTAGTGTGTTTTTTTCTTCTCGTTTATTTAAGGAATATTTAACCTCTATTCACCGCATCCCATCTCTTTTTTTCTTGAATATCTATTCAGACTAAAAATAGTAAACAGCTTAAAGTGTTTCACAGTAATTTGGGGTTAAACATTTTTGTGATCAATATACTTTGCTTTCTGCTTTTCAGATGTTCCTCCTCCTGAACAAGAGAAGCTTTTTATCCAGAAGTTACGTCAGTGTTGTGTCCTCTTTGACTTTGTTTCCGATCCACTAAGTGACCTAAAGTGGAAGGAAGTAAAACGAGCTGCTTTAAGTGAGATGGTGGAATATATCACCCATAATCGGAATGTGATCACAGAGCCTATCTACCCAGAAGTGGTCCATATGGTAAGTGATTGCAGCCTAACCAGCGTGTCCCAACCCTGAGCTACGCCAGGACTCTGACATCTTAGAATAAGCTGAGATACTGGAGCCTAACACAGCCTTTCCCACAAAAAAAGTCCTCCTGTTCCAGAGTTTGTACTTGCACCTTGAAGAATGGAAATCTTTGCAGTGTGCCCTGGATTATCGTGATGATAACAGTGAGGGAAATAGGGTGCCTTCTAGGGACCCATTGAAGAGTTCATTTAATCCTCACAGTCACCAAATGGGGTAGAAATGTTAGAATTTTTATTTCTACTTACTATGTTATCCTCTTTAAATTTTTGTGTGTGTTTTAACATACATAACCTTAGTATAATAATGCCCATACATAATAAAGAAGTAAACATGTTCTCCATACATGTATAGGAAAATTCTAGTGGTGGGTTCAGTGCAGATAGTGATAGGACCCAGCTGGTATCAGGATAGTCCATCCTGATTGGCTGAGCCGGCCTCCATCTGTCAGTGCCATGTCAAGACACACCCAACTCTGTCCTACAGTTAACGAATGGCTGGTTTCATTCAGCCCCCAAATCTCAGTCCTCTGCTGTCTCCTACTTTACAGCCTGTTTCAGGTTCTTTGCATTGTCTCACTGTGACCTCAGTGGGTACCACCTGGAAACATTTCATACGAGGCCTAAAGTTATTAAAACTTACTGTTTGGCACTGAACTCATTTCTCATTCTTTTTGAATTATTGGTATTTTATCTGCCTTTGAAATTAGTAGTCCTCAGTTATTAGGGATCCTTGTTGCTTAAGATAAAATTTTAAATTCTTATTTTCATTGAACTCCTTACATTCAGTGATTCTCTCCCCCCTCCCCTCGCCCAAAGCTATATATTTCAGAATTGACTAGACTTGTTGACCTAAAATGTGTTTATTTCTCACTTTTGTATGTTTGCTTTGGAAAAGAAGATGAAAGTAATGTTCTTTTTGTAATTCACAATCTATTATGTCAGGAATTGAGATCAGCTCGATTATCCTATATAATAAAAGGGTAATACAGTAGGTCCTTGGGGTACGTCGAAGATCCGTTCCTACGGCTCGATGTAACACGATTTTCGCCGTAAGTCGGAATCCACCTACATAAGCACCTACCTCACTCACATGGAGCACAGACACAGCAATAATGAAGTGAAACAGTAAAAAAAATTTAAAAGAAAGATAACAATTCCTGACCTTTACTTGTAGTAAATAAATCATAAAAAACATAAAGCACATATGTACATACGTTGAAATGATGGAACTTTTTTTATTTTTATAAATAAATGGGAAATGGTGACGTAACCACAAAACAATATTCGTCGAGTCCAACATAACCCGAAGACTGTCTGTATGCAAATCGAATGAACAGGGCAACAACCAGTAGTTATGACACTCATTGACCACTAGGGGGCAGACACTCAACACAGGAGCTGCCCCCTGGTGGTCAGTGTGTTCCCATAGCGGGAGCACCGCTCAGCCACAAGCCGGGGTGATGGCTGGCAAGCGCAGTGGTGGGTGGTGGGAGCCTCTCCCGCCTCCGTGGCAGCGCTAAGGATGTCCAACTGATGGCTGCTGGACAGTGAAAGGGCGCAGGCTGGGCTGAGGGACCCGCCCCTCCCAGTGCACAAATGTCATGCACTGGGCTCTAGTTTTAATATATTATTAACTCTTTAAAGTTCCAAATTTATCCATGTATTGTCAGACTAGGGCTGTGAAGGCCGAGTAGGTTCCTTCCCCAAACTCACACCTGAAGAATAGTCACAGGTACATATACTGAATGGTAAATACTCTAAAACCTTACCCATTTACATTAAGGAAAATTGGGGAATATCTTTTTCTCTTATTAATTTCAATTCTCAATTACTTTGGAAAGCCTCCAAAACTCCAGAATCACAAAGAAAAATCTCTGATATTTTCTCCTCATACTGTTATATTTTCTTGTTCACAATACACTTTATAATCCTCCTGGAATTTTTTTTTTTAGATAATACTGTGACTTTTATTTATTTTTTTAACCTTTAACATTATTTATTGTGGTATGTAGCATACATACAAAAAGGTAAATATAAATACATATATAGTTTAAAGAATAACAAAATAAGCATCCATGGACCTACCACCTGGCTTAAGAAGCAAAATATTGCTAGGGCCTATGAAGATTCTTTATTGTTTAAAGTATTACATATAGTATTACATATGTCTCCTTTTTCCCCTATTGACCTCTCCTGTCCACCCCCACCTCCCAGCCCATTCCCTCACCCCTCTAATGTCTGGATCCATTGGTTATGCTTATATGCATGCATACAAGTCCTTTGATTGATCTCAAACTCCCCGCCTCCCCCTCCCCCCGGCCTTTCCTCTGAAGTTTGACGGTCTGTTCGATACTTCTCTATCTCTGTATCTATTTTTGTTCATCAGTCTATGTTCATTATATTCCACAGCTGAGTGAGATCATGTGATATTTATCTTTCTCCAACTGACTTATTTCACTTAGCATAATGCTCTCCATGTCCATCCATGCTGTTGCTAATGGCAAGAGTTGTGGGTCTGATCCCTGGTGTGAGGCGTGCAGGAGGCAGCTGATCAGTGTTTCTCGCTCTCGCTTCCTCTCTTTCTAAAATCAATAAAAACATTTTTTTAAAAGATAGAGAATAGTCATTACCCTTCCAATAAAGTGCTATATGCTACTCCTTTGTAATCAGGCCTTCCCCTTCTCCATTGTCCCTGACCACCACCCATCTGTCCTCCAGTCCTGTCATTTTGTCTTTTCCAAAATGTCATATAAATGGAGTCTGGCTTCTTTCACTTGGCATAATGTGTTTGAGAGTCATTCATGTTGATGTATAAATAGTTCATTCCTTTTCATTGCTTGGTAGTATCTCGTTTTATAGAAGTACCAGAGTTTATCCATTTTCTAGTTGAGGAAAAGTTGGATTATTTCGAGTTTTTGGCAATAAAACTATTATAAATATTCATGTATAAGTTTTGGACATAGGTTTTTATTTTACTTGGGTAAACAAGAAGGCGTGGGATTGTTGGTCATATTGTAAGTGTATGTTGAACTTTCTGAGAAACCACCAAACTGTGTCACAACGTGGCTGACCCGTCTTTGCACTCCCACCCGCAGTGTGTGAGTTCTGGTGGCTCCAGTCAGTGTGTGAGTTCTTGGTGTCATCAGTCCATTTGTTTCAACTTGGCTTTCATTTGCATTTCCCGATTTATTATTGATGCTGGGCATTCTGTCCTGTGCTTATTTATCATTTGTTTATCTTCCTTGGTAAGGTGTCTATCCAGATCCTTTGCCGGGGTTTTAATTAACTCGTTTTCTTGTTACTGAGTTTGAGACTTCTTTACATAGTCTGGGTAGAAATTGTTTGCTAGTTATGTGATTTGCAAATATTTTCTCCATCTGTGGGTTGTCTTTTTACTTTAACAGTGTCTTTTACAGAGTTTTTCACTTAAATAAAGTCTAATTTATTATTTGTTTCTTTCACGAGTAGTACTTTAGTTATCACATCTAAGAAGTCTTTGTCTAACCCAAGTTCACAAAGATTTTCTTCTAAAAGTGTTACAGTTCTGTATTTCACATTTAGGTCCATGATCCACTTTGAGATTCATTTTTTTGATATGTGGATGTCCAGATATTCTATTTGTGGAAAACTGTTGAAAAGATTAACCATTCTCCTTTGAATTGCCTTTGCACCTCTCTCAACAATCATTTGACCATATTTGCAAGTTTTTATTCTGTTCCATTGATCTAGGAATCTACTCACTGATACTATATTGTCTTCATTATTGTCGCTTTATAGTAAATATTGAGATCAGGTAGTATGAATTCTCCCACTCTTCCAAAAATGTTTGTCTGTTCTAATTATTTTAACTTTACATATAAATTTCAGAACCAACTTGTCATTGTCTACAAAATATCCATCAGGGGTTTTGATTGGATTGCATTGAATATGTAGATTTGGAGAGAATTGATAGCTTAACAATATTGAATCTTTCAGTCTATGAGCACAGTATATCTCCCCATTTTGCTCTTCTTTGTTTTATAGTTTTCAGCATGCAGATCTGACATGTATCGTTTTAGACTCATAAGTAAGTTTTTTATTTTTGGGTACTGTTGTAATTGAGGCTGTTTACTTTCTATTTCTATTGTTTATTGTCTATTTTTTCTTGAAGTTCTATCAGGTTTTACTTCATGTTATTTGGTATAAATATTAGTATTATTTATTAGTTGAATTAACTCTTTTATCATTATACAATGATCTTCTTTATCCCTGATAATATTATTTACTCCAAAATCTATTTTGTCTGATGTTACTGTAGCCACTCCAGCTCTCTCTTGACTAGTGTTAGTGTGATATGTCTTTTTCCACATTTATTTTTTTGGTTGGGTGTTGCTTTTTTATTCAGTCAGACAACCTCGACCTTTTGATAAGAGCGTTCAAGCCATTTACTTTCAATGTGAGTATTGATGTGTTGAGTTGAAATCTGCCATCTTGCTATATTTTTTCTATTTGTCCCATCTGTTCTCTGTTCCCTTTTTCTTTTGTTCTGCTTTCTTTTAGGTCAGCTGAGTACTTCTTATGATTCCATTTTATCTCCTTTGTTGGCTTTTTAACTATAACTGTTATTGTTTGATCTCATTTATTTAACTTTTCTCGAATGCATCTTTAACTTCCCTCAAGTGATAACTTACTATTTCACATAGAATATAAGTTTACGACAACACACTTCCATTTCTTCTCTCCCAGCCTTTTTACTATTGTTGGCATACATTTTACTTCTTCATATGTTATAAACCCCACAATATATTAATTTTTATTTTTAAATAATTA
The DNA here is from genome assembly GCF_000147115.1 of Myotis lucifugus. Lineage (NCBI taxonomy): Eukaryota > Metazoa > Chordata > Mammalia > Chiroptera > Vespertilionidae > Myotis > Myotis lucifugus. Next base: position 104,416 of record NW_005871527.1, on the reverse strand, counting down.
TCTTTTAAAGAGATTTAAGTAATTTTTAAAACGTATTATACTTCCCAGATACTTCCTTTTTCAGTGTTCTTTTACTTTTTAATATGTTTTTATTGATTTTAGAGAGAGAGGAAAGAAGAGGGAAAGAAATATCGGTGAGAGAGGGAAACATCAATCGGCTGCCTCTTGTATTCCCCCTGCTGGGGATCAAGCCTGCACTCTGGGCATATGCTCTGTCCAGAGATGAAACCCACAGCTCCGGGCATATTGAACCGGCCACCTCAGTGCACAGGACGATGCTCAACCAACTGAGCAACACTGGCCAGGGCCATTTTCAGTGTTCTTCACTCCATTCTCTGAATCCAGAAATCCACCTGGGATTAGTTTTCCTTCTGACTGAAGGACTTTCTTTAATATGTTTGAAAGGTCTTTCTTTTGCTTTTGATTTTGAAAGGTGTGCTTATCGAGTTGAGGGGGGCCTCTGCAATCTCAGTGTTCTCTCTCTGCAGCTCTCTTCTCTCTGGGCCTTTGCCTTGCAAGTTCTAACCACCGTTGTCTGCTGGGCTCTTCCTGGGTTCTTTCTCCCTGTGCTGCAACCTGGAAGTTCTATCGAGGCAGGAATCTGGGCAGTCGTAGGACTCACCTCACTGTTTCCCAGTTCTCAGGGTCTCTATCCTTCACCTGCAAACCAGGGTCTTGAAAGCCATAATTCCATATATTTTTCCCAGGTTTTTGGTCAGGAGGTAGGGTAAATCCCATTCCTATTACTCTTCAGTGTAAGTCTCTGCTTTATTTATAATAATCAACACAACTCCATGCAGGAATGATTCTAAAAAGATATACTGATCAAAGGCTACTTGTATCATTTGTAATTCCATAACTATATACATATAGTATATGGCTAGGGACATAGCATGAAAATGGTTGGCTATACATATATGACTGGGAAATCAGTACTTGAGCTCTGAAACTTCCCTTTTCAGTTTATTTATATCATGTAGGCTACAGAATATATAGTTTTGCTATTCTAAAGCATTCCTAAACTTTCTCACATTTTACTGCAAAAAAAAAAGATCAGAATATGTGGAAAGCAAATACATTAGAGTGTAAATGTAAAATCTAACTGGTAGCTACATAGCTATTCTCTATAAGATTAAACTTTTTTGATTGGTATTTTTCATAACAAAATGTTGGGGAATATACATCATTCAGAATCTATGCAGAACTAACCTTTGGTCCAGAGTAAATCACCTAAGAGAAACTTCCAAATTCAGTGTTATCTTTAACACTAATTGAATTAAATTAAAAGTACCTTAAGTCCTCAATGTCATCAATAGGTTCCTGGAAACTGACTTTAAGTGAAACAATGTAGTATAACAAAACCAGTTGTACCCTAGGCTAATGATAAAAGCAAGAGTTAAGTTCCTGTGGCATATTTCTAGTCACAGAAACATCACCAGGTTTTTAAATGAAGACCCAAAACATTTCTAACATTAAACATTGAAATAAATGTGAGCTATACAGACATATAAGAATGGTGAATAAAAACAAGTCAGATAATTATTTTTTAACCTGCCAATTCCAGTTCAGGGCCACAGGTAGCTGGAGTTTCTCCTGGCTGATCAGGGCACATAGATGGGTCCACTCTGGATGCCCTCCCATCGCAGGTGACCTCACACCCACTCACACTATACTCACACTGGGACTGTGTAGACACACCATTCACCTCCCATGCACAGCTCTGTGATGCAGGAGGAAACCGGAGTTCCTGGAGAAAACCCATGCAGATCAGGAACACCAGGCACACTCCACAGACAGTGGCCCCGGACAGAAAACAGTGTTGTTGTTTTTACTCAAAAAAATTATAACAAAACAATGTGGGACAAAATGTTATTGAAGGAACTGCTATATTACAAGTCATTGCTTATCTTGTGCAAGTAATCTAATTTTAAACTCAAAAATTAAAAATAAAGAATAAACATACAAATAATTATAAATGACTAGCATATTTTCATGCTTATCTAAAGACTAGAGGCTCAGTGCACAGATTTATGCACCAGTGGGGTCCTCCCTCAGCCTAGCCTGCAGGGATCGGGCCGAAACCGGCTCTCTGACATCCCCTGAGAGGTCCCAGATTGCAAGAGGGCGGTTCTCGGGTGACGCACCCCAGAATCGGGCTCCCTCCTCTCTTCTCCCAATATTATGTCACTTTCCCTCTGTATCTGAATTGCTTCTTTCATCTCACTTTACCCTAAGCTTAGCAGTAACTGACGACTTGTGGGCATTTAGCTGCAAAATGCAATTATTTAGCAAACAGGATTTACTTAGCCTAGAATCTAGTCGGCCTAGGGCAAGACCCTGCTCAGTGTCAGGTTCCCGCCCAGACCTTCTACCCAGGCGGAGTCCTGTGGCAGTGGGAACCTCCTTCCCACCTGAGCTTCTCCTTCGCCTCCTTCCCCTCCCGGATTGCAAGAGGGCAGTTCTCCAGTGACGCACCCCGGAATCGGGCTCCCTTCTCTGTTTCCGGGTGCATCACCTGAGATCCACAGCTGCCAAGTCACCACAGCTCAGCATATCCTGCATTGAGCATCTGCCCCCTGGTGGTCAGTGCGCATCATAGCTACTGGTCGGACGGTCGAATGGTTGCTTAGGCTTTTATATATATAGGTGGTATTGTACATTTAGTTGTGAAGTAGTCATAAAATTAAAATATTCTTTGTTTTAAAAAAAGACTAAATTTCCTTTAATAGGGTTTTAGGGTTTTTTTATTTGTAGGCTTTTTATTTCTACAGTATCTTTTTTTATATATATATACTAGTGGCCCGGTGCACAAATTCGTGCACATTGAAAAGAAAATTAGAAGATATATTTTAATATCGCTATTCGCCCTTTCTCTATAATAGAAGTGTCAACCAAATTCACGATCAACAAGACAGATCAAAACACACACGTGCAATTAATGCCAGCGAGAGCTTTATATATATAGATAAACTTGCTTAATTAGACCCACTTTCTGATTTAGCTAAACATTTTCCAGCCCAGTGAAGCACCCCAACTTCTCTTTCAGGTAATTGTTAGCAATACAGCAGTAAATGTCAACATGAAGCAGATTATTATTGTAGATCACGCAGGGAGAGCAAAGGGTAAAATATTTAACTGCAGCAGTGTTTGACTATATTCTGCGCAGTGAGAAAACCTGAAGTCATTTTCAAGGTTCACCATTTCTTACTTCTTTTCAGTCTGGTCAAGTTTCTAAGCTTTCTAAATCTCCATTTTCCCAGCTAATGAAAAGAAAACAGGATTCCACCGAGTCTCCTATCTACCTACTTCAGGACTTCTGTGAGGATCAAATGAGATGAGGCATGGGAAAATGCTTCACAGACATTTGGTTAAAGTGTAAAATGTTTCCACCTGGCTATAAAGCAAGTCATGTTCCTGGACTGAAGAAACTGCAAGGAGGCTAGTAGCTAGGGAGAGGAAGCCGGGCGTTGGTATATAACGTCAATACTCAGCGCCCACAGCAACCATTTCCAGGCTGGGCTGGGCTGTGGGCCACATTTTGTGCCATGGGGTCTCAGCAGTGTTGGCTACGATTTGG
>NW_005871527.1:53978-100739 GCF_000147115.1 Myotis lucifugus | reverse complement strand
AGGGCGATCAGGGGGTTGGGGAGCTCCCCCCATCAGGCACAGAGCAGGGCTGATCAGGGGGTTGGGCGCCTTCCCCTGTCATGAACAGAGCAGGGCGGATAGGGAGGTTGTGGCCCCGCCCCCTGTCACACACAGAGCAGCAGGGCGATCAGGGGGTTTGGGCGCTGCCCCCTGTCACGCTGATCCTGGTGCCGGGAGGCCTCGCTGCTCTGCTGATCCCGGTGCTGGGAGGCATATTACCCTTTTACTATATAGGATAGAGCCCTGGTGCATGGTTGGGGGCCGGCTGGTTTGCCCTGAAGGGTGTCCTGGATCAGGGTGGGGGTCCCCACTGGAGTGCCTGGCCAGGCTGGCTGAGGGGCTAAGGGCTGTTTTCAGGCTTGTGGGTTGACTGAGGCTGCCAACCGCTCCTTTTTTTCTTTTCTTTTTTTTTTTTATTCTGGGCCAGCTTTAGCTCTGAGGCCTCGCTGCTGAAAGCAGGTTTCTGGCCTTTACCTTCTGTATTTGATACAATGTTGCGGTCCGGCTGGCTGAAGCCTGGCTGACTAACGCAGGTTTCTTGGGTTTTGTTTAGCTTCTATATTTGCAACATAGTTGCTTAGAGTTGCAGCTGAGAGGCCGGCAAGTGAGGCGGGGAACGTTGGAGTCCGCAGTCACTGGAGCAAGCAAGCCTCCCTGTTTGCTTCAGTGCATGGCTGCCGGCTGCCATCTTGGCTGACAGTTAATTTGCATAAGGATATGCTGATTAGCCAATGGGAAGGGTAGCGGTCGTACGCTAATTACCATGTTTCTCTTTTATTAATGTAGATGGCCTACTGCTAGGGAGAAGAAGTTGGGGGTTGCTACGTGACATCATTACCCGGCGCCCACAGCCACCGTTTCCAGGCTGGGCTAGGCTGGGCTGGGCTGTGGGCTGCATTTTGCACCATGGGTGTCGGCAGCATTGGCTGCAATTTGGTGGGCTATTGCTCTGGGGTGGTGGCAGGGCCTGGTTCCACTTGGGGGAAGCTGAGTGTTGTTTTGTGAGCACCAGGTCCGCAGTGCCATTTCTCTGTAAATGGCCAATGTGCGTCACGGCAGCTCCTGTGTTGAGTGTCTGCCCCCCTGGTGGTCAGTGCGCGTCATAGCGACTGGTCGGACGGTTGGACACTTAGCATATTAGCCTTTTATATATATATAGAGAGAGAGATTTTTATTGATTTCAGAGAGGAAGGGATAGGGAGAGAGAGATAGAAACATCAGTGATGAGAGAGAATCATTGATTGGCTGTCTCCTGCAAGCCTCCCACTGGGGATCGAGCTTGCAGCCCGGGCATGTGCCCTTGACTGGAATCGAACCGGGGACCCTTCAATCTGCAGGCCGATACTCTATCCACTGAGCAAAACTGGCTAGGGCTCCACAATATATTTGTTACTTAGGAACATAGTTGAATGATTATAAAAATAAGCTATTCAAAATAAGAATTTAATAATAGTTCTTTTCTTAAATATCACATTCTGGCATCTACTTGGAGATAAACTATGTGATTTGAAGGCTCTTGCCCAGTAATTTGTTATGAAACATACCAATCAGAAAGTGGCCATGTTGCTTTAGGAAAAGGGGGACCCTGCTTCACCCCCTATTTACTGAGTGCTCGTCTGTGCCACTCAGGCAGTGTGATCACCTGGGAGGTGGCACTGGAGAAAGACGTTAAACCAAGAATGACCCAGCCATCTGGTTATATTTGAGACAAATGTACTGCCTGACAGGTGAGCTTAAAATCAGAGACCCAATTACATCTGGGCTTGGGAAAGGCTCCCTGACAAGCGTTGCCTGCAACTGGGATCTTAGGTGTCGGCGGAAAGTGGTCACAGGTTTTAGTAATTATGTGGCATTGCAGTTAATAAGGTGAGTGGCAGCAGGTATTTGAGGACCTCGTGGGTGACACCCTGCGGCAGGTGCTGGAGAGTAGGCAGTGAGTGAATTGTGGCGCGTGTCCTCAGGATGACAGCTGAACTCAGCCGGGAAAGCAGATTTGGACTAAGTTTACAACTAAGAAAGAGACAGTCTCTCTCTTTAAGATTGCTGCTAGTACTTTTATTATCCACCTAAAGTTTAAATTATATCCATTGAGTTCATTAAAAAGCCTCAATAAGAATTGTGTTTAAGATTGTATTTGGTGTATGAGCTGCCTCGTGGAGAAGTGGCATCCCCCCACCCTAGAGAATGGCCAGTCCCGTCACCAGTTGGGGAGCTCTTCAGTGCCCATCGCTAGGCTTGGTAACTAACTGGCCATTATAGTGGCTGTGTCCCTGGATACTCCTATCGGTTATGTTTTCATGTTGCTTATTAGAGGTGAGGTTGTTGTCGTTAGGTTTGTATTTTTGGTTTTTATTGAGTTTGCATCCGTGGCCCTGCTGAGATATTCTGTCTGTTGCCTCCCTCTGTTGGTTTTACACATACATTGTACTATTTATAAGTAAATATAACTTTTTATTTAAAGAAATTGTAGATGGGCTTCCACTGCCCTCCCACCCCCACCCACCCCAAATGTGTCTCTTAGCAACCTTACTTGGAGCTTAGAATTTCTACTACAGGAGGAAGAGTGTCTGGAGGAACTATAAGTTGGGCTTTGGTGAACTCACCTTTATAAATCCTACTCGCGTGCATAAAACAGCATCACTATCATAGCCCTGGTGGTTGTGAACAAAGAACTGAATAATCAACCTTTCCTTCCTCGTCACCTCTGAAATTAGATTAGCAGTGTTCTCTGGAGCGAATCCCTTTCTATCTCACACCTCCACGTGTGCCCTGTGCTGCAGTGACCTCTGATCTGAATGTGTTAGTACTCCCCCTGGTAGTGACTATTACAGTGATAGAAAGGCTTTGTGATACTACAGAATCATGAGGAGTTTCCATAATTTGGTTTGCATCTAATTCAGTAAATGTAGCAATTTGGTACTGATTTTAAGTACTGCAAGTGGGAGTTTCAAGAAAGCTGTAAAAGCAGGTGCTTCCTCATATTACAGAGTCCGTCCACACCACCACAGTGGCCGTGTAGACCACAGGCGTGCGCCCACCCATGTGGTGACTCTTCATGCTTAGTGCTTTTCCACTTCACCTGTGCCCGGTGCAAAGAGGATTTACTCTCTTTCAGCAGATGAGGAAACTGAGGCTTGGAGGGCAGGATTTTCAGTCTAGGGTCCTGCTTCTGGGTGGGAGGAGGCCCGGGGGAGGCTCTCCCCCACGGCCATGCTGCTCTGTGTGACCTGACTAGCTGCATCAAAGTCCCTCAGCTGAGCGGGACAGTGGACCTGTGTGATCCCATCAGACTCCCCAGACCAACAGTAGACACAAGGTTCCCTTTGGCTTCCATGGCATGACATTGACGAAGGTCACCTGTGTTTCCCTCAGACAGAACTCCGTGCATCTGGACAGCACACTCCCTTCGAGCACATGGACATCAGCACCACGGCACTCAACAAATTTGACCCCCGTAGCTTTTGTGCTAAGAAATGTTGCTAGGGTAGAAACCCAAGAATAACTCCAAGTGGCCTCCAGTTTTCCTTCTTCTCTCCTAACCTTTTCTAGAGATGAGCATTAAATTAATGCAGTGTAGTGTTGTTGGAAAGGGTGGAAATTATGGTGTGAGTGAGATTCGTTGCCTAAAATAAATAACTTTTTATCAATTAGAGTTGGCTAATAATGACACTTCATGGATCTAGGGTGATCATCCTTCAAGAATACCAAAAAGGGGACTTCTACATTAAAAGCAATTTGGTCCATGTCCCCTTGCAGCCTCCTAGCTCAGCATCTAGAACTCAGTGAAGGTACAGGTGCTGGGAATGGGCCATGGTTGTCAGAACGCTGGGCGTAGGGGCCTCACCCTGAAACTAGAGCCAGCCCACCGCTGAGTCTGTCAGAGTGCTGCCAGAGAGCAGACCAGCGGGGTAGAGACAGAGAGATTGATGGAGCATTCAGGGAACTGTCTTCCACCTGTGGAGGTGACGGGGCGAGGCGAACGCCGTGGGCCAGGGCCAGGCTGGACTAGGGCAGGGCTGACAGCTGTTCACGTGGGATTCCTTCTTCCTCGGGGACCACAGTGTCACTCCTAAGGCGTTTCAACTGACGGGTGAGGCTCACCAATATTCATGAGGGTGATCTCCTTAAAGTCAGCTAATTGGATGCTAACTACTACCTCCCTCCACAGTGACGCTCACATTACTGCTTGATTGAATAACGGGGTACTCTAAAACTGACCATTGTCTTTAACCATGACTTGTGGAATCTTTTTTTCCTGCCCCTTTTTGTCATCTTGGTTATAGCTGTTTTACCTAGTTTAACGCTTTAACCCTAGACTCCAGCCTCATGTGTGCCCTCCAGTGAGCAACTTGGCAGGTGAGGCACCTAAAGTGGGTGAGGCAAGGAGCGGAATCTCTGTGCTCTGGAGACCCCTCCAGAGGGGCAGCCTTCTCCCCTTTTCTTCAGACCTCTAGCCCCCATCTGGGTGAACTGACCACTCCCTAGGCAGCTCCTGGGCATCCCCACTGCTCCTCTTATCCCTCCACCTGTGTTCCCCTCCAGGTGCAGTGCACCCCGGATGACTCCAGCACATCTCCTGCCCCTGAAGACTTTGAGAGGCAGGCAGTGTGTGTTCATAGACACCTCTGCCACCAGGGACACTGAGCCTGTGGCTGTCATCCACCAGCCCCCAATCTCTGGGTGACTCTCTTGGAGTCCCCCAATCATTTGGCTTTGAGGGAGAGGTTAGAAACCCCAGATCACAAATGACACACTCCTCATAAAGGTCACAGCCTCTGCCTCTCCTCTGTGCTTTCTTAGCCCTAGAAGGCACCCCCTGGAGGTGACGGTGCCCACCCAGGGTGTGGCCTTTCTTTTGGGGGGGGTGGGGGCAGGGGTGGAAGCTCTCCACGGCCCCTTATTGTCTTGTGCGGGCTTTGGGATCAGGGTGCCTAGAGGAGTACCCTGGGGCCAGTGATTGAGGATGTGCCCACTACCTGGTAACACCTGTCACAGCCTCTGTTCGTTAATCACCTGTTGTCTGGGAGGTCCTTCCCGAGCCCTGTACACAACCTGTTCACAGGTTCCAGACTTCTTTCTCTTTCTACTGTGTCTTAGGAGCTTTACTCATTTTTTTACTGCAAATGTTTTACAACTATTAGTTTCTAGATTTCCAACCATTTTTTTCATCCCTCCCCTCACCCCCTGTCCTGTCTCTGCGCCCCATCATAGTTGCTCTGCCGCAGCCCATCCTCCAGATGACACAGAGAACAAACTTGGTGCTCGGGGCTGTTACAGCAATGGCTAAAAGAGCAGACATTTTTCTTCATGAAAAATGATATTACCGTTTGGGGTTCAGAATCAGTAACAGTGAAGACAGGACGAGCTGGGTGGTGGCACGTGCTGGACTCTCCTCCACAGATACCTTCTAATTGTTGTCATGGAGTCGGACTCTGGCGTAAGGTCAAGTGTTTCGATTTTGTGCTTTGGGGAGTGATGGGGCCAGGGCTTTTTCTGATCACCTGTAAGAGCCCAACTCTGTAACTGGCAGGTGGTAGGTTCAGACTCCGTAAGGTAGCTGGTCACGAATGTGTCGATTATGTTGCGCTTTATTTAGAGAGCTAACTTTTCATATTAACCATACAGGCAGTAAAACACCTATGCTCCAAATAACCCTAGACTTAATACAGAAAACATCTGTTCTAACACACATTGATTCATTTTTATGAAGTTGAAAATAAACGAAGCCAGGATAGGGGACTGGTGAAGGGTGATATGAAGATGGGGATCCAAGAAAGGGGTTAGGAGTCCTATGAGGAAACCATCCAAACCCCAGAGAATTTTCTTCTTAACTGTCAGGTCTCTGGGCACTCAGCCAGGCTGTCCTGTGATGATTCTTGCAGCCTATCTCTGGGAATGACTTTCTAGCCGCACACTCAGAAGTCCCCCGTCTTGACTGTCGCCATCAGTGTGGATTGCACAGGGCTCTTCATCAGTCACGGGCGTCCCAGCACAAAGTGGCATTTGCCATGTATCACTGTCTTCAGTTCTTAACCCCTGCTGCAGGTGGTTTTGTTGTTGTTGTTGTTGTTTTAATCCTCATTGATTTTTAGAGAGAGAGGGAAAGACAGAGAGGAATATCGATGTGAGAGAAACACATCGATTGGTTGCATCCTGCATGAGCCCTGACCAGAGCCTGGGCCCGGGAGGAGCCTGCAACTGAGGTACATGCCCTTTGGTCCTCAGGGCGACACTCTATCCACTGAGCCAAACTAGGTAGGGCTCCTGCTGCAGTTTTGACCAGAATCTCGTTGGGGGCCCACACTGCTTCTGAATTTTGAGAATTCCACTGGAATCAGCTCTCTTTAGAATTACTTAAGATTTTTTTTTAATGTTCTTTGTCAATATTTTTAATGTCCTGGTTATAATTATAGACTATGTGGATTTTAGTTTGCAGTTAATATGTTTCGAACATTACCACCTTCCTCCAATCCTACGGGAGCAGAATTTGACCCAGAGGAAGATGAACCAACGTTAGAAGCAGCCTGGCCTCACCTACAGGTACTGAACTGGGGAAGGGGCCAGAAACGGGCGTAAATGAGATGTATATGTGCGTGGGGTCTTCCTCTGACGCAGGTGCACTGGCCTGAGGGCCTCATCCCAGCTGGTTGCAGGTGGCATACTGGCATAGGCCTTGCACACCTATGTGTACATGTAAATGTCTTAGCAGAAGAGAGAACGCTCAATGGCTTTTCTTTGTGTAGATACTGTATATCAACTACAGAGATATGAAATTGTCAGCATGTCTTTGATGGAAATGATTATTTTGCTGACAGCCATTGAATTGAGACCTGGAGGACTCACATGGCATTTCCCAGTTTGGGGTACTTAGATTTAATGTGCTCCTGCTATGTGCCCCAAAGCTCACCTGCTGGCGAATGCCTTTCTCAGAGCCTTTGTAGGGCGAGAGGTTGATTGGGAGCATGCCTGTGGGAAGGCACTGAGCCCACTCTGAGCAGAGCACTGGATTGGGAGGTCTGGGCGGTCCTAGGAGGGGAGATGGAGAGATGAGAAACCCAGGAAGGAGCCAAGCGGGGAACAGACGGAAAAGGAGAGCTGTCTCGGCAGCAGAGCGTTCCCGCCTGTGGCATCTGGGACATCTGCTCACCAACGAGTCCCAGCTTCTGTCAGCCTGCCTCTCCCAGGGCACTTGGAGGTGACAGGCTACAAATCCCACCCAGAACTTGGTCCCAGCCCAGCTGTGGCTGCTGTGCATCGGGGTCTCTGAGCAGCGTAATTTAAGCATGGGTGACATCCTTTTGTTTAAATGCCATTTAAGGAGATAGTCTGTGGTTCTTAGCAAAAGAAAACAGTTACCATCATCAGTTACAATTAAATTAAGCCATGTAATTTAGCATTAAATCTACAGATACATGGCTTTTTTAAGGCTAATATACGAAGACAAAGATTCAACTCATGGTGTATTTTTAATCTCCATTTAGTAAAATACCATGTTTTTTGACTCACTGTTGTTTTTCCCTCCTAGCTTGTTTATGAATTTTTCCTAAGATTTTTAGAGTCTCCAGATTTCCAACCTAATATAGCGAAGAAATATATTGATCAGAAGTTTGTATTGCAGGTAAGGCACAAATTAGCTGAAACCACAAAAGCCCTACTTTGCAGAGAATCCCAGGTTACTAAGTGTCTTTTTCTTCTTGAAGCTTTTAGAGCTCTTTGACAGTGAAGATCCTCGAGAGAGAGATTTTCTTAAAACTACCCTTCACAGAATCTACGGAAAATTCTTAGGCTTAAGAGCTTACATCAGAAAACAGATAAATAATATATTTTATAGGTAAGTCAGCATGGGTGCCGTTTCTCTTTTCGCGTGGTGATGTTTATTTGCATACTTAATGCCCCCACTTCATCATTCTTTTGACAAGTGACCAAAGAGCACGAGTGGCTGTTTCTGAGCAGCCAGCTGGTCGTGTCCAGGTGGCTCCAGTCTGCACCTGCATCTCCGTGCCAGGCTGGGGCTGGCCCGTCCCCCTTCTCCACCCCTCCCCATGGCTCACTCCCAGCATCTCACCACACACCCTCCTTTATTTCGGTTTTTACGAAAACCAGTGGTTCCCTCTGGAGTGCGGATAGAGTGATCTGTCCAAAGCTGGCTGTGCCTTCCTCCTGCCCTTCCTTCATTCTTCCCCATTGCATCTCAGTGAAAGCAGGAGTGAGGAGTGGATCTTAAGGAAATCTGAGACTTACATTAGAGGTTTGGGAACTGCCCTGTGCACCCAGGGAAAAGGCAGCCCTGCTGAGAGCAGCATGTGAAGACCTGGCAGCTTTTAGCAGTCACAGCCACCGCCATCTCTAGGCCTGCAGGACCATGGAAACTGGGAAGCTGGTCACAAGAGTTTACGAGGAGGAGGGCACAGCCCCGCGGCTCACAAGAGAATGTTCCAAGTACAGTGTTCACCTTGACCCCAGCCCTTCCCATCCCAGTTTCAACACCTTCGTCTCTGCTGCTGCTGCCTCTGAGTCACCCGCTGACCGACACCCTTTGGGTGAACAGGTGTTAAGTCCTGGGTGGGGCCCTGAATGTCACAGGTCTGGCTCCTCATAGTTGGCTCCCTGCTCAGCTTCGGCTCCTTCCACACCACCACCTGGCAGCCTTGTTTGATCCTCCACAATGTTCTTTTCCACCAGCCCTTCTCCTCAACCTGCCAGGCTTCTGGAAACATCTACTTGCCAGGAAAGCCTCCCTGGCCTGGCAGATGGGTGCGGTCTCCCTGTGAGGGTAGGCTTTGTGTCAGCTGCTCTGTCACACACCCAGTGCCAGCTCGTGCCCAGCCATGGTGGCACCAAATAAATGTTGATGGATGAAATACTTAATGCAGTTTCTTATCTGGCCCTGGGAGGCTCACTAAATTAGTAGTTTATTCTGTGAATTGTGGCTTCTCAGGAAGACTTACCCTAAGGCCCCCCAACTCCAGGATGGCTCAGTGACAGGTCCTAGTGGGGACAGGCACAGTGTGCACATCCCTCAGGGAGACAGTCAGCAGCAGTGCCAGAGGGAGAATGCCGACCCCGCCGGAGCACTGCCCAGGCCAGGCAGGTCCCTTAGACACCATGACCGAACATTGGGGGAGAAAAGGGCCAAGGGGGACTGGACAGATGGAAACCAACAGCCTCTCTGGTGTTTCTGTCACCGGTTCCTCTCGTTCCATCACCAGCCTGGCCCTAGTGGACCACCCAGTCCTTGAAGTCTCCGTGGCCTGCACTTCTGCGGTCATCGGGGTATAATCCTCTCCCTTATCGTCACACTCAGTATGGCACTCCGAGGTCAGAGCTTCCAGTGTGGGTGGGGCTGCCCTCTGAACTCCTTCCAGGTGCCCTGCGTCCATTTCTGTAGCAGCCCCGGGAACGGCGACGCACCCAGATGGTGATGTGCTCCTGTGCATGTTCCTGGTTTATGTTCTTGGTGTCACTCCTCCTTGTTAACAAGATCGTTACTTGGCTAGTGTACTTATCTATCAACATAATAGCCATTATTTAAACAAGAGGTACAATTTATAGTCCAGTCTTTTAGGTCTAAAAGTAAGCTTCACTGAAGTGGGTTTTTAGTCCTTAAATGTAGGTTTTGTTTGAATAACAGAGTCCACAAATAACACCTACATTAAAGAAGTAAAAAATGTCTCATATCTTAAAGAGCTCTAATTTAGAACTGAAATACTTAAATAGGTTATTGAAAAGTTACTACACAGTTTAGTTCAGCTCTCACTAAATGCTCAATGTGAGAGAGTGGTATTTTCAGTTATCTTTTCTATAATTATAATTATTAATACATGCAATCAAAAATAAGCATATCATGTAGATTCCATAATTGTTTGAGTCTCTACCCTCAATACCACTTCCTCGTCATTTCATGTGAGAAAACAATTAGAAAGGACCACCTTGGGAGAGAGATTCAGCTCATCGAAGTTCTTCCTAGTATCTGATAAGAAAAAGAATATGTCAAACATATTTGCTTCAACTTACTCAAATGTGAAGTTCCTGTTTCTATGGTTTCTCATTCTCATCAGCATTTCGGAGATGTGGTTTAGAGAGAGCTCTAGATAGCGGTAACACCTGTTTGGGCAAACAGTGGACCCGGAAGGTTAGGTGTCTGTGGTGGGGCCAGGCTTCAGTCCCCTACTGCTAACAAACCACCCCACATCTGAGTGGCCAAAAACCACAATGTATTCTTTCTCACAATTCTTACACTGGGGCACATGGTGTCCTCGAGGGCTAGGATGGCCGCAGTGGCTCAGGGCAGTGCAACCTCAAGGCCCCAGCAGCTCCCAGGAGAGGGAGGGGGGCTGCCAGGGTTTGAGGGTGTGGCCGGAAGTGGTTCAGACCTCCACCCTGTGTTTTGGTCCCAGCCACTCGTGCCGGGACTGGACAGCACAGACTCAGGGGCAAGAAGTGATTCCACCTCTTCACAAGAGGGCAGGACTTATCCTGCAGGGAGGAGAGGAACCCATGGGTTTAGAGAGTCCTAATTCCATTGTTGCTGAAAGAGTGGACACCCTCTTGCCCCCTCTGCATGGGTCTCCCTGGCTTCCCTCTTGTTTTACACCCTGTTTTTTGTCTCCCACTGGAAAAGTAAGAAGGAAAACTACTTTTCTATTTTGTATACCAATTTCAAATCAGGTTAAAGTAATGAGAAATTAAGAACTTACCAATAAGAAAATATTGTTGACTTAGCAGGGGCGAGGGGGTGGGCAGGCTCCTCTGTGTCTCGGGCGGGCTGGGACTCCTCCCAGGTCTAAGTGAGAGTAGTTGTATCAGAAGTTGCTAGGTGGTACTATATGCAAAGCTGTAGCTTTGTGCTTTTAAACTGTTTTGAATATTTCAAACCAGTGACGCAGAGGGAGCCTTCAGGTTGAGCTTCATGAGGCGGTGGCAGTGAAGGGATATATCTGCTGGTGGCTCAGCCGCTTCCTTCCCGCCCTCATTCCCGCCCAGGCTGCCACTTTCCATTCGTCACTTCCCTGCCCATACTCATGCTGCCACTAGATCCACTTCCATCTATGTCACTGTTCTGCTGACGCTGCCACTGTGGCCTCAAATCCGAGTGGGTCTGAGCTGGCCTCCAGTCTCCATGGACCCTGCCCACCTTCCTGCCAGTTGCCCGCTACCCGGTCCAAGTCACAAACCTTTGTTCCAGCCAAATGAGTTCTCTCCCCACTCCACACCCCTGTCTTTAAAAATCTGTGGGAAGCCTACCTCGGGGCTCAGTTCAAGAACTGACCCCTCAGTGGACTGGACATCCAGTAGTATATGGGGTGGGCAAAAGTAGGTTTACAGTTGGTCAGGTGGAAAATAATACAATAATTAATACATAATACAAGTATAAATTGTTTTGCATACTCGCAACTGTAAACCTACTTCTGAATGCCCTGTGGATGTGTTAGGCCCATCCTGCAGGATTATTTTACATCCTGTGGGTGTTCGGCCAAGTTTCCAAACAAGGACAATAAAATTGGAGTCACATTCTTTATAAATCACAAACTCATTTTTGGCTTAGAGCATATCTAAACTAAGTTTCCATCTGGTAGGCAGGAACCGTTTCTTACACCCCTCACTTCAGCCGAATCAGCCCGAATGTTGGTGGCGAACTTTTTTTCTGCCAGGGGCCATTTGGATATTTATAACATCATTTTGACCATACAAAATTATCAACTTAAGTGTTAGACTGTTATTTTGGTCAAACATTTAACTCACCCCTAATGCCCTGGCAGGGCCAAACCAAATGATTTCTCAGGGCCAGCCGTTCCCCACTCCTGGTTTTGACTGACTAACCCCAGGTGAGCAGGTGTGAGGCAGGGGCCGGTGGTTCCTGAGCAGATCCTGTGGGGAAGAGACGTCTTCCTGTTTTGTGTCCCTGCTCCCGCTCATTGCCCCAGTTTATTCAGTGACCTGTTGGAAGTATCTGATGGATGGATGGCAGGCTGGGTCCCAGCAAGGGGATCGAGGTCTTCAGGTTGCCCTGTGCAGGAGGTGCTGCAGGGAAGCAGCGCAGGGGTGGGGCGGGGCAGTGTCAGAGGAAGCAGCAAGGCTGCCCAAGTGGTCAGGAAAGAGCTTCTACCTTTGCAGAGACTAAATATTGGAGGCATCGAGATTAAGATGCCCACTTACGTTGAAATGCAGCAAAAAAAAAAAAAAAAGGTGAATTAATAGAGGGGTGAGTGGATGGATCTGATAAGGCAAACATCAAAATGTTCATTGTAAAGTCTGGGTGGTTGAAACACGGATGCTCACTGTAAAATTCTTCCAACTTTTTGTTTGAAAATTTTCAGAATAAAATGTTGGGGGAATTTTTGAGCGGCAGGCTACGAGGAGTTTATTGATGACAAGAAACAGTGCCCCTGGGATGGTTTTACAAAATCGATGTGCTTATTGTTGCCTGGCTGCGTGATTTTCCCCCTAAAAGCACTGTTTCTTATTCAAAGGATTTTAGTCTTCCCAGCTGTTATTTCACTGTCTAATTCTACATGACAAATTGCCTTTTCCAGGTTTATTTATGAAACAGAGCATCACAATGGCATAGCAGAATTACTGGAAATACTGGGAAGGTAAGTCATCTTTGTGTTTTTGGTAGTGATTGGCTTTAGATGGAATTTATAGCAAAATGATCCAGTTCATTAAATTCAACCACCCCCTCCCCAAAGCAAGAAAACTTAAACCATTCTCTTTTTTTAAAAATATATATTTTATTGATTTTTTTACAGAGAGAAAGGGAGATGGAGAGGGATAGAGTTAGAAATATCGATGAGAGAGAAACATGGATTCAGCTGCCTCCTACACATTCTCCACTGGGGATGTGCCCGCAACCAAGGTACATGCCCTTGACCGGAATCGAACCTGGGACCCCTCAGTCCGCAGGCCGATGCTCTATCCACTGAGCCAAACCAGTCAGGGTTTAAAACATTCTCTAGATTCTAGAACTTAAACAAGATCTCACTTATGGCCCTAACTGGTTTGGCTCAGTGGATGGAGCGTCGGCCTGTGGACTAAAGGGTCCCAGGTTCAATTCCAGTCAAGGGCATGTACCTTGGTTGCGGGCGCATCCCCAGTGGGGAATGTGCAGGAGGCAGCTAATAGATGTTTCTCTCTCATCAATGTTTCTAACTCTCTATCCCTCTCCCTTCCTCTCTGTAAAAAATCAATAAAATATATATTTTTTTAAAAAAAGATCTCACTTATGGAGGAGTTCAGGAGCTCTTGGTTGAGAACATGCTAGATGACAAGTGTCTTCCATTTGTGTGGTTCAGTATGTAGACTCCACCTCCTACGCCTCAGGAGCATTCTGTGGAAACACAAGTTCAATTGTTTCCTCAAAGGCAATGCTAAAAATAGTCACATTAAGGTTTATATTTAACACTTAGGAGAATAGATCATTTATTATACATTTGAGGAACTGAGTAAATACTAATATTTCAGAATGCTTTGATTTTATAAATTTTTCATATATACTTACAAAATAATTAACATTTCGAAAACTTTTATCTTAATGCAAGTAAAGTTCTTGCTTGCTGTCATTTTTTAAACTGTTGACTTTCTTTGTGTGGCAGGCCTCCTAACCCACCATTTCCCAGAGTCCTCAGGGTTCAGTGGCTCCTCTCCTGGCGATTCCATGCGCATTGACAGCTAGAGGTTCTGCAACCCAGGTACATGCCCTTGACCAGAATCAAACCTGGGACCCTTGAGTCCGCAGGCCAACGCTCTATCCACTGAGCCAAACCAGTTTCGGCTGCTGTCATTTTTTAAACTGTTGACTATACATTGTGTGGCAGGCCTCCTAACCCACCATTTCCCAGAGTCCTCAGGGTTCGGTGGCTCCTCTCCTGGGGATTCCATGCACATTGACAGCTAGAGGTTCTGAGGAGTCCTGCAGTGAAAAGGGCCTGTAGGTTTTTGTTTAATGGTTTCCAAAACTACTGAGAAGCTTTTCTCAAAGAATGCTGGTCATCCTGTGGCTCTGTAGTCCTGCCCTATTGTTCTGAGAAAAATTATACTTGCTGTTATAGATATAATTTGGAAAAAAAAATGTTAGTCCTCATGGAGATTTCTTCTTCAACTAGTGTCAACACACTCATGGGTCTCTCTCCCTCGGTAGAGCAGAGTGAGCGGTTAGGTGGGTGTCCCTTACAGGTTGTCTGACCTTGGGCAAGTTACTTACCACTCTGCATCTGTTTCCTTATCTGTGAAATGGGAAGATAAATTTTATTCACTTGCTGGGTCGAGAGGCAAGGTGAGCTGTCTGCGGTGTCCGGCACAGCGCACACAGGCCTCCGTGCCCTCCCACGGCTAGGCTTGACTACTCTATCCTTCCAGAGGAGGCATCTGATCTGAGGGTCCCCCCAGGTGAATGAGCATATTGTCCTTGACGGCCACTTAAGCCTAACCCTGTCCCTGAGATTCGTGAATGATGGGGGAACAATTTAGAAAATGCTTTAATTGCTTTCATAGCTCTTGGTAACATTTACCTGCAGCTGCGTAATTATAAAAACAAGTGGATAAACTACCTGATGTTAGAAACAGAAACTTTGGTTTGCAGGTTAAGAGTAAGACCCTCCTTTCTTTGCAAAAGGGAACGAGTTTCTTGCTGATTTTTAACCAAAGCCGTTCTGTGCACTCAGCGTTAGAATAATGAGCCAGACTTTCTCCTGGAAAGTGAATTCCTAAGGATGGGTGAAGGCCAAGGGAAAGTGCTGGGTGGGGGCACCCTGGAGCTGGGGGTGCCAACTGAGCTGCCTGGTCTTCGTGGCCTAAGGAAGGAGGTTTTATCCCCAGAGACTCCCACTGTTCTGGGTAACAGCCTGTAAATCCAGAAATTTAAAATTGCCCTGTAGTTACAGAGACACGATTAACCTTGAAGGTATTTAATTTTCTTTTAAATTTCTGCTGATACTCTCCTTTTTCTGAAACGCATCTTTTTGCTTGCTGGTTTTCATGATAAAAACTAAAACGGGGGAAAAACAGCAAGATACTTTTTTTAAATCTGGAATTTGTAAATATTCAAACTGTACATGAATTCTGTTTTCACAGTATAATTAATGGATTTGCCTTACCACTAAAAGAAGAGCACAAGATTTTCTTATTGAAGGTGTTACTACCTTTGCACAAAGTGAAATCTCTGAGTGTCTACCACCCCCAGGTAAGGGCCTCAGTCGTGCCAGGGGCTCGGTAGCAGGCGGTCTTCCCGGAACATTACTGAGCCCCGAGCCTGAGTCCATCCTGTTCATTGGGAGTGCTCCTTTCTTATATCACATTACTGACTCAGGTACCAAGGCTCTGGTGGTAAATGAAAGAACAAGGGGGTAAAGAGATTCCTTTTAAGAAAATCAGAAAAATCTCAGGAGTAGAGAATTTCACAATGAGTTTTAAGCATAGGAAAGGGAGTAACAGGCTTGAAAAGAGTCGAGGAAGACTTCTCAAAGGAAATTTGTCTGTAGTATCATTTATAATCTAGCACCTTAAAGGAAAAGGTACCTGTACATAGCACCTGTACGCCCATAGCCACAACTTCGTAAAAATCTAATTACAGTCATACTGAAAAGTAGGTCCATATGTGGTTACTAACCACTGCAGGTACCCAGGAGATCTGGTTTTCCTTCACTCTTATTCTTCTAAGGTCCATGTAGACAGACCTCAGCGAGGCTGATGGCAGGGTGCTGGATTTGGGCACTCCCACCTTCAGTAGCCAGTGTGTTCCAGAAGCTCTGCTCTGCAGGGCCCCACTTAGGGAGTTTGCAGTGAAGAATAAATTGCAGAAAGAACTGTTGACCTTTGAACAACTCAGGCTTGAACTGTGGGGGTCCCCTCGGCTTGGATTTTTTTTCAATTGACTCACATAGTTCAGACCCATGTTTAAACTGCCACACGTCCAAAACAGAAACCATCCCCACACGCCACGATATTTTGAATTTAATTTTTAAAAAGTCAATTTGCAATGAATATTACAAAAATAAATATATATGACAACTCGGTGTTCTTAAATATTTTCAGCTGAAAATTCTCATGAAAAATGATTTTAAAGTTGGTCAGGGCTGCCACTTAGGGAAAACATTTTTTTTATAGATGCGCAGGCGTGTGAGGAAGGTCCGCCTCTTGCATCTACAGATGCTTATGGCGTACAATGGGTAAGGGTCAACTGGCAGTAGGGAGCCCGCGTGTGCGGAGAATCCACGTGTGCGGAGGGCTGGCTTGAGTTACACGTGGATTTTTGTGTGCAGGCATTGGCCCCAGCCTCTGCATTGTTCAGGGGTCAACTGTATATTCTTCAGATGATTCTAATGACATTGGCCTCCTGGGAAATATTTTGCTTAGAGTTTTGTTTGTTTGTTACTAACTGGTAAGATCTTTACATTCAGCCCCGTTGATGTCATATTAATTGTCCTGTATTAGAAATCAATACTTCAGAGATTGAAGGTGGAACCAGATTTTAATTCGGTTTTTCCCATTTGTCATATTACTTGTTTGTTAGTCTCCAAAAAACCACAGGAAAAATCCCCATCAGACCTGGGCTGACATATTGGTGTTAGCCCAAAAGACAGCTTCCTGATTTCCTCAGCTTTCCGTTGTACCCTCTGCAGTTGATGAGGGGGAAGAACCTGTGCTGGCCTGCAGTGGGGCCCATCCCACCTGGCTGGGGACACCCCCGGGAAGCACCTGAGCATGTCATACCCTTGTCTCAGCAAAGGAAATGTTAACAGTGATGCTAGGATCTTAGAAACCTAGCAGCATTTCCATGTTAAAATGAAACGTTAATTCTTTTCTCCTTTACTTGTCAGCTGGCGTACTGTGTCGTGCAGTTTCTGGAGAAGGACAGCACCCTCACAGAACCAGTAAGTGGTCCTGCACTGCCCTGTCACCAAGCGCCCCCCCACACACAGCGTACTCAGTGTCGACACCCCACTGTCTGCTCAGCACACAGCTGTTCAGCTCTTTCCTCTTCAGCTATAGGCCTAATGACACTGAGTTCACTCGGTGTTATGAGTTTTCCAGGTGTAGTCCTATTAGTGACAGGTCCCTGGATTGTAGGGGATTTATGCCACAATGTCACCTTGTCCCTCACTGTACTTGGAACTCAGAGTGCTGGGCAGTTGTCACCAGTAAGTGGTATGCAGCTTAACACTCCCCTCTTGGTTTAGCAGCACATGTAACTGACTTCAGTCAGAGGGACTATAGTGAGGGCTCTAGTGCTGTTGTGCCGAAGAGGCTTTGCTGTCAGTAACAGTCTTTCCACATAAGAGGGTAACTGTTTCCTGATCATTGCTTCAATGGACATTGCTGCCATTCAGTGCTTAGATTTCTCAATTTCTTGGCATTTAATCTCTATTAAAAATACAAAAGCTATTGTAGCCTAGATTAACATAGTCAGGCATGTCAGGTGTCAGGGGAAGCGTTTGAAGAAATTTTAACAGCTTTGTTGAGATATAATTCACATACCACATAATTCACCCATTTAATATGTACAGTTCAGTGGGTTTAGTACATTATGTTATTAATTTTTTTTTTATTATATATATATATTCTAGAAGCCCGTTGCACGAAGATTCGCGCAATAGGCCTTCCTTCTCCTGGCTGCTGGCACTGGTTTTCCTCCGGCACCCGGGACCCAGGCCTTTGGTCCGGCCGCAGTGGAGAAGCCAAGCCTCGAGGCTAGGCTTTTCCCCTCCGGCCACAGCGGAGAAGCCAAGCCTCTTCAGTCTTCAGTCTTCAATCTTCACTCCGGCCGGAGCCTTCGGTCTTCGCTCTGCGCCTGTGTATGCAAATTAACCGCCATCTTTGTTGGGTTAATTTGCATAGTCACTCTGATTGGCTGGTGGGCGTAGCAGAGTGACACCAATTTGCATGTTTCTCTTTTATTAGTGTAGATGTTCACAGTAGGGGCCTGGTGCACATAATTCATGCACTGGGGAAGGGGGCGTCCCTCAGCCTGGCCTGCGCCCTCTCGCAGTCCAGGATCCCAGTCACAGTCTGGGGCTCTCTCAGTCCAGGACCCCTCACTCCTTACTGCCCGCCTGCAGCGGAGGCAGGGAGGGTCCCGCCACCGCCGCTGAGTTCGCCAGCCATGAGCCCAGCTTCTAACTGATCAGTGCTCCCCCTGTGGGAGCACACTGACCACCGGGGGGCAGCTCCCTGTTTTGAACGTCTGCCCCCTGGTGATCAGTGCATGTCATAGGGACCAGTCGTTCCACCGTTTGGTCGATTTGTATATTAGGGTTTTATTATATAGGATTTTGTTTTTTCAGAAAAGAAAAGAGAGAGGAAGAGAGAGAGAAACATCAATGATGAGAGAGAATCATTGTTCAGCTGCATTCTATATGCCCTCTCCTGGGGATTGAGCCTGGCATGTACCCTGAGCAGGAATTGAACCATGACCTCCTGGTTCATAGGTTGATGCTCAACCACTGAGCCACACCGGCCGGGCTGTTACTAAGTTTTTATAAATTGTGGTAAAATACACATAACATAAACTTTGCTGTTTTAGGTGTATAATTCATTGGCATTAATGACATTCACAGAGTTGTGCAATTTTCACCATTGTTTCCAAAACTTTGTCATTACCCCAAACAGAAACTCTGCACGCGCTCAATACTAACTCCCCATTCCCCTCCCCCAGCCTCTGGTGACCTCCGTTCTCCTTTTGTCTCTATGAATTCCCCACTACAGGATTTGTCCTTCTGTGAGGCGGTTTCTCTCAGCATAATGTCATCAGGGTCCATCCGTATTGTAGCAGGTGTCAGAATTCCATTTCTTATTATGGCTGAATAATATTCCATTGTGTGGATGGACCAGTTTTTGTCTATCATTCATCTTTCAGTGGCTACTGTGAATAATGCTGCTATGAACATGGGGCATACAAATAACTCTTTAAGTGCCTGCTTTCAGTGTCTTTGGGTGTACACCCAGAAGTGGAATTGCTGGATCTTATGGTAATTCTAGGGTTAGGTTTTTGAGGAACCACCAAACTGTGTTCTCCACAGTGGTACACCATGTTACACTCCCATCAGCAGTTTCTCCATTGCCCATTCTTTTTTCTTTTTGTTTTGTTTTTTAATAAGACAGACCCTACTTTTTGTTGGGGTGGTGGGTGGTTTCTGTGTTTTTTTGTTGTTATTAATCCTCACCTGAGGATACGTTTTCCATTGCTTTTCAAAGAGAGTGGAAGGGTGGGGGGGAAGAGAGAGAGAAACATCTATGTGAGATAGACACATCGACTGGTTGCCTCCCCCACTCATCCCTATCAGGGGCAAGGAGCAAACCCAAAACCCAGGTACATGCCCTTGATCGGGAATTGAACCCTTGACTCTTTGGTGCACAGGGCGATGCTCTAACCACTGAGTACACCAGCCAGGGCCATTGCCCATTCTTTATTTGGGTTGTTTTTACTAGTGAGTAACAAAGTAAAAAGTATTAGGTGCAGTCTTTTAGTTTTCTTGTGAAAAGACATGAAGAAATCCTAATACTGTGTTCCTGTGTGAAACTGACTTCTGATCTCTGCTTTCTTTTAAGCTTCTAAATGCTGTGTGTAGACTCCCCTACCTCACCCACGAATTCAGGGCCAGCTCTGATCATGTCCCTCAGCTGCTGCCTGTAGAGGTGACAGGCAGCCCCTTTCAGAATGACTCATCCCTGCACTGTCCTCCCTGGAGTCTCCTCACACCTCTGCCTCAGCTCTGAGATTCTGGAAGCTCCCAAGGAAATGTTCAGACTCCAGAATTTTTCTTTTGTTTGTTTGGGGGCTCCAGAATTCATAAAGTACAACCCATTTAAAAGACATTTTTTGCTCCCATTTGTAATCTGTAATAAATTTTTATTTGCAACCTATATACAGTGCTCAAAAGTGTTCTGGGCACGTCGAGCACGTACAGTATTGTAAGAAGAACAGAAACTCATCAGGAAGTAAAATCGTGTTCTTGTTGCCCACCTGTCTCTTTAGGCCTCTACAGCCTGGTGAGAGCTCTCTCTCTCTTTCCCTAATGTGCCAGGTCAGGAAGGGGACTCCCCAGGAAGCCAGGCAGGGGCCACTGGCACCACCCCAGGCTTGCCAGTCCTCTCCAGAGAGCCAGCAGCCCATTGAGTTTGCCAAGGAAAGCCCCATTCTTGAAGTGTTCCCATCAGCGAGCGGCCATTGTCGCCTGGTATTAGCATTCCCAGAGCAGACATCCTCTTCTGCAAAAGGCTGTCGCACTCTGAAACAGTTGGTTATTGATCTGCTCATAGGTGGATGCAAATAGTGTGAAAAGTCAGGGTGTGACTCTGATTCCAGAAATAATACCTTTCCAGCGACATGAGTAGCTACATCAGTTGTCCTGCAGCTCAAATATTAATGTGTTTCTCCCATAAAATTCCATTTGTCAAATGACTAGGAGCCGTGGGCTGCGCAGTGATGTGCATCTGCTGTACTCTTAACAGTGGTTCCCATACATCCAGGCTGTAGTAGGTGCTTGATAAATGTCTATTAAGTTATTTTGAGCAAAAAGTAGGAGGAAATCCATTAAGTGATGCATTTTTAAAAATAATTCCTTTTTAAGATAATTGTGTTGTAAATTATGTCAGACAGACCTCCAAACTAGGAGTGCTTTCTTTTTTATATATTTTGGGGTTTTATAAAGTTTAACATCAAAGATTATCCAAAAACCTAAATGCCACGAGCATCAAAACAGAATTGTTCTATATGGATGCTGCTCAGAGGCCACCATGACTCTAACCACGGTGGTGAGTAAGGGGCTGGCCTGCTAAGCCGTGACTAGTGTGGTCTTCAGGCTGGAAATGACCAGAGGTGGGACCACCAGCCAGTGCACACGAGCCCTGATGACTTAGCAGCGGTCCTAACGCTAGCGGCTGGCTGGTGGTTCAGAGGCTAAACAGAGCTTTCAGGTAGTAGGTTATAGTCATTCAAGGACGTGTGCTCACATGTAAATGCTGGCTCTGGGTTGTGCTGGTTTAGATTTAAGGTGGCTAACCTCTAGAAGCATTATTAATGCTTACTGGTCTGATTGTGGTAGGAAATTTGGAAACTATAGCAATATGATAAAAGAAAGATTGCCCAGCAGAAACTCTACCTGTCTGACTTGGGCAAGGAATGGGACATCTAACATCCACAAATCAGGAAGCCACTGCCATGGGACTGAATGTGCCTTCAAGGGCGCTGTCTAGGTGGGGTTCTCGCTACAGCCACACCAACGCACGCCTTCTAAGGGCCAGCAGTCCCCAGGCAGCTGTGTGGATTTCATAGTCTGCTCCCCACAGCGGCCCCAGGGCAGAGGTTGTACCCCTCGTCTTTGATAAAGGCTCTGAGGCACCAAAGGATTGGTGACCAGTCCAAGGTCATTCACACAGAAGGCAGTGTGGGCCCAAGCTCAGATCCTTCTGCAGCCTCATGAAGCAGGAGCTAATAATACCAGCTCATTTTTGTCTCTTTGATATGTTTTAGCACCATTGAAAACACCATACATAACCACACACATGTTTGTGTATAAATGTACATGAATAATCAATTAATTGGAGAAAGAAATGGATTCTGTACATGTGTATGTGTCACCAACAATTTTAGAACTGGCCATTTCGACACTGAGACATGTAGAATTCATGTGCTCTGTGTTTGTCCATTGGTCTTTTCTCTCTAAGCTCTCCTAACTGCCTCTTTGTTTGTTTTCACTTTTTTAAAGAAACTAACACTGAAACGTGTCAGTAAGAGTGAGTGGGTCACATACATTAAAATTGTGGTTCTAAAGTGTATAAAATTCAATAGAATGGCAAAGGTCTGGGGCAGGGTGGGAACCGCGTGGAGGGGGGCAGTGGAGGAAAAAAGAGGGACATCTGTAATACGCTCAACAATAAAGATTAAAAAAAATAACAAAGTGTATAAAATTTTACCTGTTTCTCTAATTATAAAAAACTCAGCTAGTAATCGACTGAATCACTGTTTCTCCTATAAGGAAAAAAGCACCACCTTATTTTGTTGCTGTGCAATGGGGACTGAAAACCGACTTAATTAACGGATGTTGGGGCACCATGGACATCACACTGTGTGCTCTTTCTTCCATAGGTGGTCATGGCACTGCTCAAATACTGGCCAAAGACTCACAGTCCAAAAGAAGTAATGTTCTTGAATGAGTTAGAAGAAATTTTAGATGTGATTGAACCATCAGAATTTGTCAAGGTCATGGAGCCGCTCTTCCGGCAGTTGGCCAAGTGCGTCTCCAGCCCACACTTCCAGGTATGGACTTGGGGGAGGGTGCAGAGAGTGGTGAGCAGCTGCTGGGTGGGCTCCTGTTGGGGTGACAGATTTCTGGGTGTGGCTTCTCATGTTGTGCTTCTCATGTGATTTGAAAGTAAACTTCAAGTTTGTACTTTAATCGCACCTCGAAATAAGATGCTAAGACTTTAGTTTTGTAAAATATACTTTAGTATCTTGTTCCCATAACTGACAACATTTCTCAATAAGAACAAATTTTTTTAAAAGAGCAATTAAAAATGGCTTCTCTGCCCTAACTGGTTTGGCTCAGTGGATAGAGCGTCGGTCTGTGGACTGAAGGGTCCCAGGTTCGATTCCAGTCAAGGGCATGTACCTTGGTTGCGGGCATATACCCAGTAGGGAGTGTGCTGGAGGCAGCTGATCGATGTTTCTCTCTCATCGATGTTTCTGACTCTCTATCCCTCTCCCTTCCTCTCTGTAAAAAAAATCAATAAAATATATTAAAAAAAAAAAAAAAAAGGCTTCTCGCCCTGGCTGGGTGGCTCAGTTGATTGGAGCATCATACCAGTGTGCCAAGATTGCAGGTTCAATCCCCGGTCAGGCACATACAGGAGTCAGCCAGTGAACCCATAAACGGGTGGAACAGCAGGTTAATCTCAATCAATCTCTCTCTCTTTCTCTCTCTCTCTCTCTCTCTCTCTCTCTCTCTCTCTCTCTACCCCCCTCCCTCTTTGTGCCTCCCCCTCTCTTTCTAAAATCAATAAAAGTTTTTAACACTCCGGTGTGGGGTGAATTTCCCGCCAAAATATAAGATGGCTCTGTCTTTTGGTTTTGTTCCATCCACCAAAAGGGTGGATTACAAACAAATATTTGGTAATACGCAGTTACAATCGGCCCGAGTTTACACGTTTCCCGCACTCCACCGCAAATCTATATGAACCGAGTTAAAGACGGCTCCCGCGGAGTACGCGCAATTCACGCGAGCCGACTTAACTCGTTTCCCCCACTCCAAGTGTTAAATGGCTTCTCTGTAAAACTATCTTTGTGTTCAGCATGTTCCAAAATGCATAAAACCCTATTTTCCATAATTGAGTAATCGATATCTATAGGTAATATGATAAAACCTTCAGCTCTGGATTCTCTCCATAAAGCTCTTTGTTTCTGACATCATATAAATTCTTCTCCCTTCACCCTTTAGAAAAACTTAATTAATAGTCTTGATTTTTGTCACTACGGAATTCTCAATCAAGTCACTTTCCGCTTTCTTTTCCTGATTTCCTTCTTAAACCCTTCAAGGCTCTCAAAGGTTTTCCCCAGTGGCTTTAATCGGCTACTCTGCCACCCCATCCTTTTGTGTCGTTGAACAGACATTTATTGTAAATTCATCATGAACAGGGTGAAAATCTAGCCACAAAATGAGCAAAACCTCACGGTCTCCAGTGAGTTGGTGACCCAGCAGAGGAGGGAAAATGTGCCAGCACAGCTCCACGTGACCTGTGTACATGTTGCCCCAGCCCCTCCCATCCCTCCATCTAATGACTCCCGCTGCCCTCGGCCAGTGCCCTCACCTCCCTCGGGGACCTGCTCCATGACCACCTTTCCCCACACGCACACAGCACTCCATGTCCCCTGCCCCACCGCTGTTCACCACATGATGTATCACTTCTAATTCACCCACCAAATGCCTCATCCCTGCTGAGCTGTGTGTGCATGGGCGGCAGGTAGCAGAAGGATTCATTTGAGTTGTGTCCCTCAGCATATAGCCCAGGGTCTGGCATGAATGTTGAGTAAGCTGTGCCAGTGTTCTTGGTGCCCAAGAAACCATCTGCCTCTTTGTTGAAGGCTCTTTAGGGTTACAGTCTAGGGCAGCAGTTTTCAACCTTTTTCATCTTGTGGCACATAAACTAATTGCCAGAATTCTGCAGCACACCAAAAATACGGTGTTTGCTGATCTGACAAAAATTAGATAGAATTTTGATTGATTTACAAAAATGATAGTAATAATAATAGTAATTGCCTACCCTTTTTGCTCCAAAGTGACGTTTTTAAACAATCTGGTGCCTCTACTTGTATATAAGTATTTTTGGTACCAAGAATTAACCAATCAGATGTAACTTTTTTTATATTTTACAAATTGATGAGACCAATAAGAAGCAACCCTATAATATGACCTGTATACCAGTATTTACGGTTCAAGACAGGGCATTCACACTGGTGGCCACTGTGTGCTGGATGTTGTCTTTTTTTTTTTTTTTTTTTTTCTTACAATCTAAGGGAAAAGAGGTCAATGCCCCTGACTAAATAGTCAGATATTATATGTTTTAAAAATTCTGGAGGCACACTGGTTGACAATCACTGTCTAGGGCTTTGTGAATTTGTAAAAATAATCATAATTTTCTAAGGCAGTATACTTCATTATCCTACTCACGGTGTAGTAGAGGGGATATTTGCTGAATGATTTCAGTCATGACCGGAACAGAGCATGCACCTCCTGTCTTCCAGGTGGCAGAGCGAGCGCTGTATTACTGGAACAATGAGTACATTATGAGCCTCATCAGTGACAACGCAGCCAAGATCCTGCCCATCATGTTCCCGTCCTTGTACCGCAATTCAAAGACCCACTGGAATAAGTAAGCAGGCTGCCATCCTCACATCTACGTGTTTTTATTTATTTGTTTTTATTTTATTTCTCAATTACAGTTTGCACTGAACATTATTTATATGAGTTTCAGGTATAGTATCTATATATTTTTACATTTGCATATTCTGCTTATACTTCAAACCAGTTAGAATTGAAATCCAAGTCTGAAGTATCAGTTAAGGAACGAGATATTGATGTCTTATTGGACTAGTAGTTAAGTGGAAGTATGTCTTTCATTTGCCTCCTTACCCCCAGTCCAAGCCCACATGTTCACAGCTGCCATCCCTGGCCGTGTGAGTAGCAGCATCTTGTTAAGTTCCCTCCAGAGGAGTCAAAGGTCCCATTAGAGCTCCCGGGGCACAGCCCCAGCAGGATGGCCACTCCATCCTTGGGACCCTCGAGTTCTGCTGTCACACACCCTGGGAGTATTCCTCTGTGACCTAGAACCACCCACTGTGCTCCCTGCCTCTAGAGCAGGTGATCTCAACCCACCTGAGGAACCTCACATTTGCTCTGCTTCTCCTGTCCTTTCACGGAAGAGCAGGAATGGACTGATTTTCTCCAAAAAATAGAGAATATTATCACCCAGCTGAGTGTTTTGTGATGACCAATCAAGACAATGTTAGTAAACAGGCACACCTTGTTTTATTGCACTTCACAACGTGTTTTTTACACACTGAAGGCAGGCCCTGGCCAGTGTTGCTCAGTTGTTGGATCATCAGCCCAAGCACTGAAGGGTGGCAGGGTTGATTCCCGCCCAGGGCACACATACTGGGTTGAGGATTCATCCCCGGCCCTGTTGGGGCACATGCAGGAAGCAACCAATCATCGATGTTTTTCTGTCTCCCTCTCGCCCTCCTTCCCTTCCACTTTTTCTAAAAATCAATGGAAAAAATATCCTCAGTGAGGACTAACAACAACAAAAATGAAGGCAGGACCCTCCTCCAGCATAAAGATGACTACTTGCTCTATGGTTGTGGTCTGGAACCAAACCCACCATATCACCTAGGTGTGCCCATACACAAAGCACCCTGCTTTGCAGGTGACCTTCACCTTGATGTGATGGTTAATTAAGGTGAAGTTAACAAGTCGTAGTGCCTGACCACACCCGTGACCGCTCACTGCAGTCTTGGGGCTGGAATGGTCCTTGAGTTGTCTAGTCATTGTTAATATGTTGACTTTTAATGACCTCTTTGTAGCATCTGTGTTTTTTTTTTATTACTTTTTTTGTATGTTTTTATTGATTTCAGAGAGATGGAGAGAGAGGTAGAAACATAGATGATGAGAGTCATTGATCAGCCACCACCTGCATGTCCACTACTGGGGATCGCAACCTGGTCATGTGCCCTGACCAGGAAGTGAACCATGACCTCCTGGTTCATATGTCAACACTAAACCATTGAGTTTAGCGGGTGATAACAAAGTTCCTGTACATGATTGAGCATGATTCCTGCCCAGGGCCAAAGAAGAAAGGTTCTTCTAAGTGTTGTCTAATTATGATTTGGGTTTATTATAAAGTGAATTAAAAAGTAGTTGTGATTTGAAAGTTTAGTTTTTGGCTTGAGTTTTGGTTTAACTCCTATTTTATTGTTGCTCGCAATTCCTTGGTTTGCAAGGCTCTGCTGCGCAGTTTCTCTGCCATCACTGGAGGGTCGCTTATGTGGCTCCACAGATGGCAGCTGGGACTTGAGTCACGGGGCTCCGCTGGGACACAAAGCAGCTGGGCTCCCCTTCTGTGTGTCAGAGCCTGCAGCTAAGTTTGACTAAGCAGCTCTGTGGCAGTTTTATGTTCT
This sequence comes from Myotis lucifugus, assembly GCF_000147115.1. Classification (NCBI taxonomy): domain Eukaryota; kingdom Metazoa; phylum Chordata; class Mammalia; order Chiroptera; family Vespertilionidae; genus Myotis; species Myotis lucifugus. The sequence continues at coordinate 74,053 of NW_005871527.1, read as the reverse complement.
TCCTACCAAAGCTCTACAGGCATTATTAAAATTAATTTTTCTGTCCTCAGTGAATAAGATAGAAAGGAAACTAACATTTATAGGAAATAAAATGTTCACATTATTGTCTCCTATATAATTAAGCTTGTCTTAGTTACACTTGTTCAAGTTTCAACATTTTTATTCAGCTTGCGAGTAAGGTGGCTTTTGGTTCCCGAAGGATGTTACAGGCTGCATGGTGGACTGTAAGAAAAGGAACAAATGGTCTGGCTAGTGTGGCTCAGTGGTTGAGGGTCAACCTGGTGGACTGTAAGAAAAGGAACAAATGGTCTGGCTAGTGTGGTTCAGTGGTTGAGGGTCAACCCATGAACCAGGAGGTCTCAATGATTCTCATCATTGATGTTTCTATCCCACTCTTTCTCTCCCTTCCTCTCTCTGATATCAATTTAAAAAAAAATTTTTTAAAGAAAAGGAACAAATGAATCAAAAGCAGCAACTTCTTTTCTCTAAAGTGCAGGAAACTTGTGAAATGAATATTGAAATAGCCTGATAAGTTTGGATGAAAATAGATTGTATCCCAGGGGTAGGGAGAGGGTAAAAAAGATCATGTATTCTGAGTTTCAACATGAGTTTTACATATAGGACAATACATGGCTTGATATACAACGCACTGAAACTCTTCATGGAAATGAACCAAAAACTATTCGATGACTGCACCCAACAGTTTAAAGCAGAGAAGCTGAAGTAAGTGGCTCTTTTCAAAAGTTACTCTTTCAAGGATTTTTCTCCTTAACCCTCAATAAACCTCTCCCATTAGTTTGTCCTAGCATGTTATCTTTCACTTTAAAGCAAAATCAATCCTTTCATACTTGGAAAGCAAATAAAAACTTTGTTATGATAACTTATTTTCAGAGGACACATTTAAAGTTAGCTATTTCCTCCATTCTACTAGTTTAATCATTTAACTTTGAGAATTTTTGCTTTTCTCAGGGACCCTTACCAGCTATAATGTGTAGTAATTTTTCATGTTTATAAGGCAGGCATTTGAATTACGTTTTGTAAGGTTTGTATGAGAGAGCAAGAATCTTCACCTCCACAGGACTTTGTTCTAATGTGGTAACATCCGTGCTGTAGGCATTCTCTGGAGTCTCACCTGTGCCCGCAGAACCAGGGCCCTGCGCTCACTGCCCAGGGACAGTCTAGTGACAAGGCACTGTCTCAGTGGTTAACTAGTTATACCTCCACTTCAGAGTCCAGTATGAACTGTTAGCAGAGTTTATTCTTGGCTTGTCACTTAAAACTGGCTCAGGCAGGTAAACTTGACTGAATGTAATTCACATGCAGTCTATATAGCCAGTGGTCACGTTTGTTCTATATACAGCATGGAAGTGTTTACCTGTATGCCAGGCCCTGTGTTAGGTTCTGGCAACACAGCAGTGAATAAAGCAAACAAGACCCTTGTCTTTGTGGGATTTATGTTCGGGGCAGTGTGGAAAGAGAAAGACAGCCAGGTGTAAACACGTGCGACGTGGAGTGTGAGACGATAGTAAACAGCAGGGCAGGGCACAGGGGGCTTTCTTTACCCTTCAGGCTGCCTGGTCCCTTCTTAGCTCAGCTGAACGCAGTGTTCAGATGTGAAATATATAAACATCGGGCTTTTCCGATGGCACACCTTCTCCCATAGACTATCACAGTTTCTAAAAGGGAACCTAGAGGTCTTGTTGCACATTTTGTGGATTTTCAGAAAAGTCGAGTTCAGTGATTGACTGAAGGTCATGCTGACTCATTGTCAGTGGACATGTTGAAGTTTTAGCATTTACTTTTATCTTTTTCCTCTAAGTCTTGTTGTTTTTGCATTTTTTCATGTCCCATGTATTGTAATCCCCACTGTGAATGAGACAGGACTATGTCACTGCCCATTCAGTGTTTTCCCCTTTAACTGTTTCTTGAATGTAATTCATTTCTCTAATTACATTTTACTGTTTTTCAGAGAGAAGCTAAAAATGAAAGAACGAGAAGAAGCATGGGTTAAAATAGAAAATCTAGCCAAAGCAAACCCCCAGGTACTACAAACGAGAGTAACATTTCTTGAAACCGTCTAGGGTGTGACTGAATGTTTTTATAAGTTAGGCCTGTGGCTTCGTCATGGGAAGGAGGGGAATCGCATTCACTAACATTGTTTATGAAAATATCCATAAAAGAAAAATACTTTCCCACTTTTGTATAAGTACTTCATTTGCCCCAAAAAGTTTTTACCACGGGATTGACACGTTTTCTTCTGCTTTTAAAATAAGATATGAAATTGATGAATATACTGTGGTAAAAAGAAAACCAGGATACAGCCTTTATTTTGGACCAAGATTGTAATTTGCTTTCTCTTGCAAATATCATAGATGCTGTAACTCAAACTATATTTCCTTCTCTTTAATATCAAATTCTAAAAGAAATTAGATTTGGAATAGATTAAGTATAAAGTTGATGTCCTCTTTCCTAAAATTAGGTGTCTGTAGGCTGAGCCTTTTGTCCTTAAAAAATTGCCTGACTTCTCCCATGTGAGCACCGGCTCTGAGCCAGGAGGGCCCTTGCGCTCTGTTGGTGGGCACAGGTGCCCTGCCTTCCAGAGTGGCCAGCCGTATCCTAGGTAGCACTAACTCTTGGGCTAACTCCCAGGGTGCCAGGCTCTGGGGCTGGAGTTGTGGTCTCTGGTTTTCCGTCTGCGGGTCTGGGTGACTGGAGCACTGTCTCTGCAGACTTTCCCCTGTCAGTCATCACAGGGCTTGGCAGTCATCACGGGGCCTGCACTTCCTGAAAAGCGTTTGTGTGGGTCTTTGCCATGTTGAGAATTCTCAGGCTTTCTTCAACTGCCCAGAAAAGAAAAAGTAAGATTTTCCTTTATGAGGAGAGCTGCTCAGCTTATCCCCAAAATCCTAGTAGGTTCAGGAAGGTGAACTAAATGATAAGTCATCTATTCCCTCTGATGAGAGGGGCACATAAGTAATTATTATCCAAGTTGGTGTGTAGTTTTTAAATCTCTCACATTTAATAGAAAGCAATACATGAATACAAAGTTACATTCTATTTACCTATCGAATCACATATTGATTTGTATTCCCTTTGCTAAAACTACAGTCAAGAAACTTGAGCCATAGGAAAACTAAGTGACATTCTTAAGTGAATCCTGATTCTGCCTAACACCAGTAGCCAGCCTTGTGCTGCCAGTACATACCCCATGCTTCTGCATCGAGTGCTATTTTAAGATCACTGTGGAACTGTGTAGCACTTAACGTAGGTAGATAGCTATGGGTATCTATTAAAGAATGGAATTTATGCCCTGGCCAGTTTGGCTCTGGATAGAGCGTCGGCCTGCAGACTCAAGGGTCTCAGGTTCAATTCTGGCCAAGGGCACATGTCCTGGTTGCAGACTTGGTCCCCAGTAGGGGGCATGCAGGAGGCAGCCGGTCAATGATTCTTCTCACTGATGTTTCTTTCTCTCGCTCCCTCTCTGAAATCAATAAAAATACATTAAAAAAAGAATGGAATTTATGTTAAAAGTAAGGTTAAAATACTGACATTTCTTTTAAAGCACAGGAAAACCGTAAATCTGGGCAGGTGTAAGTGCAAAGGGCAGTCAGTCCCGGCTGGACTGTGAGAACCTAACCCTGACCCTAACCTAACTGTCACATATTGGAAACCAGCACCCTGGAAACATATAACATATGTACAGATCGGAGTGTCTGATCTAATTGGTTTTAGCTGGATATAGAAATAACCTCATGGGAAGTTGCATAAACTTGAGCATTACAAAGGGGGAGTGCAGGTGATTGTGTTACCAAGCTGTTTCACCTTGGAGCTGTAACAGGTTTTCCTTCTGAAATATGGATTGTTCTGAACTCTCTGGGCTTTTTGACATCACATTTCTGTTCCCTGCTCTTTACAAATGTCTTGGTGGCCAGGACCGTGCACTCACTGGGGGCCCGCACTCTGGTCCGATCACTGTCCTGACTCCTCATCTCTGTGTCCACCCATCTGTGACTCGACCCCAACAGACCTGTCTGTGTGCAAACGGAAAATACTTCATGACCAATCTCAGGGCTAGAAATCAGGGCTTCGAACTTGTTTTAATTCTAGAGAGAATATTTTTCTGAATTCTAATCACTGCTTGCCATTCACAGCAAAGAGTAAATAATTTATTTCTTATCTCTGTAACAAAAATAGTTGGGGTTTTGAAGCTTGGTTCTTGATCTCAAATCTGCCTTTTTGAGAATTGATTTAATAGCTTCCCTTTTTAAGGTGGATTCCCAGTAATTCACGGTCTGTTTACTGACGTGTATCAAGAAGTCTTCCGGACGGTCCCTGTTTTACAAACCATGTATTGGGAGTTCTCACCAGTGTGTGCGCCGTGGGACCTGGGAAAGGATCCTCAGTCTGTCGTCCTAGCAGTGGTGACAGCTTCGTGGGGGTTTATTGTCACACATGATTCAGCTTTTTTAATCATGAGATGGTGAAGATCTCTAACATAAATGTGTCTTTCCTCATTTGACTACTTATTTCTCCCTGACTTTGATGGGCCTCATGGGAAGTGACGACAACATCTGAATTCTTAGTGTAGCTCTGGTGTGCCACCCTTCACCCTTTGTGCCTTGATGGGGGTGTCTGTCCCTAGTAAGGACCCTGTCCTACCATGGGACATTGGTTTTGCTGTGAACGTTTGATAGCACCTGGTTGACACTTTCCTCTGCCTTGGGCCAGCGAGGACCTTGCCGGGTTCTGTGGAGCACACTCCGTTTTCGCTCAGAGGAGCCAAAGCTGGTGCTGGCTCAGCGCAGGCCCTGCGCCGCCCGGGTGTTACAGTTATTGTCACTTCTGTCTGGCCCAGCGGCTGCGAGCCCCGAGAGGACGAGGCACTGTGCTGTGTCCCTCATCATGGAATTTCCCCAGTACAAAGATGAGAACAGGGCACAGCCCCCGGCTTCAAGGAGCTAACGGCCATGAGGGGGCCAGGCAGGGCCAGAGTTCAGTTCAGGCGGTCAGATGGTAACACGCCGAGTGATGATGGCGGAGGCTGGATCCTGCCTTCAGCGGGAGGCACATGAAGAAAAGATGCAGGTGTGGGAGGCCATAGTCCTGGGCTTAGCCATTCTGAATCCGGGGAAAACACTCAGGTCAGAGAGAGGACAGCAGGGAAGCCGATCTGTTCAACACAGGTGGCCTCTGGGCGGTGGAGGAGGCGCTGACTGCTCCATTCCAGGGCCAAAGCTGGAGACGGAAGAGAAGTGTGGGCTTTGTTCCCAAAAATGTGTGCAGGTGTTAGTGTCACGAAGAGCAAGGTGGCCCAGTCAGACTTGCAGTTCAGAAACTCGTCTGGTGGCAGTGGAGGGGCCTGGAGGGTTGGGCACTTAGGAGGGGCTCCGCTGGGCACCGAGGGGACCCGGGAACCCACTGGTGTTGAAGAAACAGCGAGGATGTGGCCCGAGTGAGTGAGTGAGCGGCCATCACAAGGACAGGGTCCAGGGGGACAAGGAAGGCACGGTGAACAAGGTGGGGTCGAGATCCCACAGGACGCGTGAGACAGGCAAGCACTGTCATCCAGAGACAGCAGGAGGGGAAGCCTCAGGGATGGTGGTGGTCAGGTCCAGGAGGATAGAAACAAAAAGTGGCTTAGCAACCAAGACATGGCACCACTGACAGCCTGGTGACTAAGGTCCCATCACAGAGCTGAGGGCTCAAAGCAGGCGGTGAACTGGAAGGGGAGAAAAAAAGGGGGAGCGCCAAACGTCATTCCTGGAAGTTCACTGAGGTGGGAGGGAGGAGGTTAGAGGCCGAGGGCAGGGGACCTCCCCCGCCGCCCCCCCCCCCGGGCAAAGCGTTGGAGGGTGTGTGATGGAAGGGCAACAGCTGCCCCTCACTGCCCACTCAGAGCCTCCGTCCTCATCAGATGGGCCATGGCACCCACTTTATGGGTCTGTCACAAGACATGGAAGCCCCTGGAATAGCACCACTCAGCAGACTCCTGGGTTTCTTCCCCTTGTCCTCACCCTCACAGAGAAATTGGACACTAGATGCTCATGGTAATCTGGCTGTTTCAAGTCTCTTGACTCAGTAACAACCCTCTGATCTTAGCCCCATGTTACACTCAGATAAACAGTCTGAAAGACCCGTCTGCAATTCATACCAAGCCCAGAGCCAGTGGGGAGGTGACGGGAGCTGCTGGGCCCGGTGGACAGGAGGTCCTGGACTTGGGGGTGCACTGGTGCTTCCCTCCAGTGCCAGCTCAGGGCAGCAGCTGTGCATTCTGGGTGTGGACAAAGGATGCGGTCCATGGTGGGGCTGAAGCAAGTTAGGAAAATGGAGTAAAAGATCCAGAAAGGAGGATGGGAGAGGAAAGGGTGCACATCACCGCTCAGCAGGTGGTGTGCAAAGGTTGGGAGGTTAGAGGTGGCGGTTTCAGTGTGAAATAGGCCCTGGTGACCAATCCAGGTTGTGCCCTCACTGCTTGTGTGGGATCAGGACACCAAAGGCTGTGAGGCAGGTGTCACCACCAGCCCCCGGCCCCAGGGGCCGGGATGGTGGAGTGACCACTGACACCAGCTCTGCCCTTCACCTGTGTGTCAACAGAACTGTAGGCACTCCAGGTGGTCAGCGGCAGGTGGAGGCGGCAGAGGGCCCTGGGGAGCGTTGGTGGGAAGTTGTGCCCAGCCAGGAGGAGACCCTGGCGTCGGACCCCAGGCGCTAACAGAGAGTGATTCCACACTTTGCATTGCAGTATACGTTACATAGTCAAGCGAGCACCATGAGCATCCCGGTTGCAATGGAGACAGATGGGCCCTTATTTGAAGATGTGCAGATGCTGAGAAAGACAGTGAACGAAGAGGCTCGCCAGGTAAAAGTGCGCAGAGCTCAGCAGAGAGGCGCTCGCTGTAGATTTGCTTTGAAATGCACATGATTGTGTAGGTGAGGTGCTGTCCAGCAGTCTTTGCGAGCCAGAGTTAAAAATTAAACTTTGGTAAACTTACAGGAAACATTTATCTGTACATCTCAGTGATCAGTTTACTAGAAACAGTTTTTAAGAGTGAAGTATGTGCCTGCAGTTTGTCTATTCATTTATCTTAACAGTAATCCCCACCCTTAAATGTCTTTCAATGTTAACTTGAGCAAAAAAGTCAAAAGCTTCGCAGTAATGTCTTGTCGCTTCTCCCTCTGCCTCCCACCAACTTCTCTTGGTCCCCATTAGTCGTAGTTATGGCCAAGCTCAGCAGCCCAGACACCGGGGTGGAGCCTTGTCTCCCTCCCCTCGAAGAACCTCGGTCTGTGAGGCCTGTGCAGGGCCCGGGCCCTGTTGGGGTTCCCAGGGCTGCGGACTCTGTCAGAACCACCGCACGCACTACCTCGCTCGAGTGGTTTTGTTTCCACTGTGGTGGGAATACCTATTTAGAACCCACTGGTCCAAATACACTCTTATTACTGACGAGGGAATATATACAACGTGGGCCACTGAGGTCACGCACCAGCTCCGCCTGCGTGCGCAGAGCCTCGCGGTGCTGTGCCTCTCTGTCCATGGAAGCTGATGTAGTCCTGGCCGGGCTGGGGGTCTGGGCTGGCTCTGACTTTGAACTTTAATCCCCTCCGACCAGCAAAAGAGTTTCCAAAGACATCAGCACTGGGATTCTGACAGTGAAAATTGAGTGGCTGGACTGACACCGTGCACTGTGTGCAAATGGCTCGTAAGTGCTAGTGTCATTCCGAACGCAGTTAAACAGAGAGGGGCGTGTTAATCTGTTTTATTTTAATTCAAGTAAGTTGTATTCCCCACCTGGTCAGATAGGATCAGACGTTTCCCAGAGCATACGGTGCAGACCATCTGACTGTGCTGTCCTACCCACAGCCACGTGGCTGCACACTGAAGTGTGGCCGTCAGCACTGCATGTGCCGTCACTCAAACTCAGGCATTCCCAGGCTTCCTGTGAGGGAAAGAATGTAAAAACATCCCATTCCTCATTTTTTTATTATTGATTATTTGTTGAAATTATAATATTTTTAATATACTGTGTTAAATAAAACATTAAAATTACTTTCACCTATTACTATTGCTTTTTACTTTTTGATGTGGCTACTAGAAAATTTAGAATTACATACGTAGGTGGCATTACCTTTCCATCGGGCAGCCCTGGTCTGGACTCCTTTTCTTGGTGCTGCAGAAGGAGGTGCCCGTGCTGACCATGGTCACGCCGCTTCTGCCAGCCAGCTCCTGGCTGTAGGTTAAAATAAAAAGCAGGTGAATTCGTGCTTCTTTCAGCTCATCAAATCTTGGAAATACTAAAAGTACAGTGGTAAAATTCACTAAACCCCTAGTAACATTTTTTACTTAATATAATCGCATACCATAATTTCCTCACAATTAATATTTTTACCAATGAAATAGATTTAATAAAAAGGATAAAATTCTTATATTTTTCTCTATTTGTGGGAGTGTTAATTTTCCTACTTGATTTTTTTTTTTAACTTGGAATTTGAGGTCCTCTTTTTTATTACTATTTTGGTTCTACGGCTTAACGTGTGCTAAGGACAGGACAGCCAGCCTGTCACCTGCACACATCCAGAGGAAATCAAGCCAGTGCCCTCCCCCAGGGAGCCTGCCTGTGAACTTATAACCACATGTTCATTTGTGAGTCCATATAAAGTTGAGAAGGAAACTGATGGTTTACAAGCCAGTTCTTTCACATTAAATATTTTAGGGTTGGAGAATTGTTCTCTTCAGTACATTCTCTGACTTGATAATTAAAGCTAGGAAAAGAGCAAACAGTGCCCAAAATGTAATGAACATAATACATAATTGTGTAAGTTATGGGCTTCTTTATGTTTAGGGCCTCCTCTGTAACATGTTTGTTTTCATGACCCTTGAAATTAGATTACATGACTCGGTGTTTCGTGTGATGGACATTCTTACAAAAATTATTCCCCCACCCTTACCTTTAGGTTTCTATGGATCAGGTTGAAAGACTCAATACCATTAAGATGCCAGTTCTCCCCAAATTAACACAATCTCAGTCAGAATCCCAGCAGACTTTTTTTTTAGAAATTGATGAGCTGATTCTAAAATTTATATGGTAATACAGAGGACCTAGAATAGCCAAATGAATGCCAATAAAAGAATAAGGTTGGAAGATTACCACTCCCCAATTCAAGACTTACAGATTTGTATGGATCGATTGAAACCCCCTCCCAATCTCTATCTAGATGAAGATATTTTTAGTGCAGTCTCTTAGGTATAATATTTGATATGATAGACTATTCTTAATTTGAAAATGTTTACAGTCATATTCCTGAAATTCTCAAAAACACTGTTGTTAAAGCAAAGAGGAGATACCGAGATTCAAGGAAAAAATGTATGTGGGTGATTTGGATACCAAATTGACATAAGAAGCTTTAGCTAAAAATGACTCAAGTGCTGGCTCGGCGTGACACGTGAGGCAAATGACAGCATTGCAGGAGGGGAGGGGAGGCGGTTCTAAGGCAGTGGAAGGTAGCTGGTTGGAATATTGTGGAGGAAGTCAACTGTATGCTTACCTGTCAGACTATATTCGCATTTCTTTTGAGAAACTTGTATAATTCTATATAGAGCATCCTAAGAAAACTAGTAAATTTCATGTGAATGACATTTCTACCAGAGACATTTAAAATGTTTACAATTCTCATTTTAACAGTCGGTCGGGAGAAAAGCAGTGCCAGCCATGCAATTCAGGAAGGTGTAGAAAGACGGAAGGTGGGAAGTGCAGGTACTCTTTACTCAATCTATAGAGTATTAAGGCCTTTCTGTTGAGGAAAAGGAGTGACAAGCTAATGTGTACATGAAGTATTTTCCCTGTCATTCCAAGAAATGTGCTCCCTTAAAACACTTTTATTAGTTCTGCCCCGATTTGAGTAAAACCATGCAGTTATGTGCGCCCAGCCCCTGGTGCTCTGTGACCACTCACTATGTAAATGAGTCTCTCAGCTCTGCCATATGCTGAGGAACAGGCCGTTTCCTCCAGCTGCACCCATAGCAGGATGTCACGGTCATGCCTCTCCAACTGTCTGTCTGTTCCATGTGTCTTGTATGTTCCATCCACAATCAGCATGTCCGCCAGCATGTCCCCTTCACCAAGCATTACTCACCTAGGTGACCATCTGCATGGTGCCTCATGCTCCCCTGCTCCTGTTCCTCTGACCTTTTCCCCGGGGGGTTTGTGAAGTTATTCTCTGCTTTACACATCAATTTACCAAGCCTGCGTGGAGCGGCCCGCTGCGCCAGCACACCTCTGCCCTTGCCTTTCAGAAGCCCAGGGTCTGTGTTCCCAGTTTGCATCTGCTGTTCCAGCGCCACAGTTTTTGCTGTTGCCTTTTTCTCTCTGGAATGCCTGTCTCAGCAATCAGGAATACTTCAAGTATATAAAGTCTTGGTTTTGTTTGGCTTTGCCTTGCGTTCTTTTACAGCTCACCCTGGAATGTACATAAAACTCAGGGTAGTTTCCCTCTGAGTTTCCCACAGGTCGAAGGCAAATCCGCTTCACAAACAAAAGCACTCTTACAAGTACTGTGACCGCGACAGGCTGGTGCCCCTCTGTCTCTGACATGTGTGGCTTTCCTGAGCCATCTTACACCAGTTTCCAGGGGAAACCAAAACTCCTTCCTTTACCATGAATGAATATTAATATTCAGATAACATTTTATAAATAATCTAAAATGATGTCACACAAAATTCTTTCTAAACTCTAACAGTATTGCTGTTTCCGTAGATAAATTTGCAAAGAGCTCTGAGACATATTAGCTCTGCAAAAAATGTGAACACTTCATGTATGACTTCTGCAGGTCCTTGAATTTTTCATTGAAGTTAAGTATACTTTACAGGCTATACTGTAAGGTATCTAGAAACTATGAGAAGTTTTACCGTTATATTCTTTTTGTTGTCAAATTACTGACATAAAACATATTTCCTCTGGTAGACACCTGTTCACCACCAAGTGACTTATTCTCTGTAAATACTGTCTTCTCTTTGATGGAGACACTTGATAGGAAGAAGGCTTGGTTCAGGGTCAAGTTTCTGACCGACAGTCCTCTGTATACACGTACATGGTGTTTGGATGAGTGAGATGGTTTGTTGTCATATTTCCAAAATACTGCTGTCAACGCAGTGGCCCTGGGCTTTTGACCAAAACTGGTGGATTTGCAAAATAGAGGTATTGAGTAATCTGTGCAAACCTATGCATTTTCAAAGACAGAACACAATTGTGTGCACACCGTCCTTCACACTGGTCATGAGATTGTTTTTAATAGACGTGGCATTGGGGGTAGTTGCCGCAAGAGGAAATACTTGCCTCTTTGCCTATCCCTTAGAGTGCGGAGGGGCCCTGGGTGTGGGCTGCCACCGCCGCACAGCTGTCCTTGGCTGCTGAAGCGGATGTGCGCTTGCTGTGGGGACAGTGTGGTTTATAGTCAACGCCCTGCGTTTGTAATTCCAGGCACAGAAGGACCTGAAGAAGGACCGGGCTCTGGTGCGCCGCAAGTCCGAGCTGCCTCAGGACCTCCACACCAAGAACGCCTTGGAGGCTCACTGCAGAGCCGACGAGCTGCTGTCCCAGGACGGCCGCTAGCTGCCCGCCTGCCGGCTCGGTCCTGGATTCTGTAGAAAACACATACTTTTGTGCCATACAAATCAGTTACACTCAGAGTCAGAGCTTTCTTCGCCCCCATCCTGTAGGCAGTAATGCACTCCGTCCCCAGCTCGAGATTAGGAGTTCAAACAATGGTGACTCAGACCCAGGCAGAGCCGGCCACCGTGTCCCCGCCACGGTCCCAAATATGACAGCGAACCAAAATCAGCACCCTGGTCATCACCTTCACCTTCTACCCAAATGGAATTGGTGATTGTTTAAAATAAATAGTTCTAAGAGTATCAATGTTTTTCGAATCAAAGAAACACTTAAAAAATATTTCATATTTTTAAGACTTAACAACCTTTGAAGTTGTTTCCATGTGATTGTTTACACCAGCAATGTCTTTCTGTTTTTGATGTGTGTTTTTTTTCAATTTCATTAAAATGATTTTTTGCTGTCATTGTTCTAACACAGGAAAAGTGACAATCCTCAGCCGCTGTTTCTTCCTGAGGTGTCCTTCACTTTGAGCAGCGACATGTACATCATGTCTGACTTCTTTCGTGTATTTCTAAAGCCATATTTGCCCGTTGGTGGTCCGGCACCAGGACTCCAGGAGTAAGCTCATAGGAGAAATTTATTTTACAAAGAGCGCTTTCTGCCTCCCGTGGCTGGGATTGGAATTTTTAAAACGATGTGTTCATTTGGGGTTTGCAGATTTTCTTTTTCTGTACTTACACGTGTTGCCCTTTAGCAAGGCTCTCGAACTAATAAAATTAGAGTCTCTAAGAATTCCACACCTGATAGAAGGCTAGGATGAGAACATTCTGCGTTAAGCCAGTTCTTGGCCGGCAGCTGCCTTTGGGCAAACGTAGCCACACCGTGCACGCCGGGCGCTAGCGTGACACTCATTATTGTGTGACGTGGTGCTGAGAGCCGAGGGAGGAACAGGCGGATGGCTTCAGGTGAGCCCCTGTGTGGAAACGAGCACACATTATATGCACTTCTAAGGAAAGTACCGTGTCTGAGTTTTCATCAAATGCTGCTATATATTTCCCAGACTTCCTTGCATGTGTTGAGCTTCTCGTTTTCGATGGAATAGCACGAGGAAAATTCTTTAAACTTAGTGCTTTGTATGTTTTATTTCTCTCAGGGTGGCCAGTATCTTGACTTATTTATCTGCTTGAAAGCTATTTGAGATGTGTACTGCTCTCCTAAACAAGTGATTCTAGGGTGTTTTTGTCTCCAGCATAAGATTATATAACTTAATGTTAAATGTCTTTATGCATAAAAGATGCAACGTGGCTTCTTTTAGGATTTGTCTTCTATTCGAGGTCTTGGTATCCACTCATTGTAAAAGCAGACTGTCGTTCCCTGCCACTTAAATCACAGACTATGTATGTCCCATGTGTTGGAGGAGACTCGTTTGGGGGGAGGGGACTTCCTGTGTGGAGCACGCGTGCTGGATTCAGAGTGCCCAGCCGCCCGTGGAAAGCCCGCTGCGTGAGCAGACACACTTCCTGAGAAACTTGACAAGTATCGATCCATTTTACCATTATGAAATTTGCGATTACAAAAAAAGTTTAGATGCCTTCTCCTTTTGAGGGAAAAAGGGTGCTTTTTATTGTATAAAGCAGCATCTTATGTATTTTGATATACCATTGTTTGAACTTCCGTCTTTGGCTGACAGATGCTCAGATAGCCTTGATTTTGGATGTTCAGTATGTTTGTGAGAGAGCTTTCTGGAAGACTCTTTTGCCCTAAAAAATAGCAACATTTCAATGTTTGGGTGATTGTGTAAAGCTCAAAGTATAAGAACATCTTTTGTCTAGGTTTTATTTCTGCTCTTTATTGAAGACAAACATTCACCAAAAAAAGGGAAAAAGCGTTTTGAGAGAAACTAATTTTCTTTGACAAGAGTATTATTTAATATTTTGGCCTATTAAAGTTTTCCTAGTTAGTATTCAGATGCCCTGTGCTAATTGTTCAACTTATATATTATTATATAGATACATTGTTTATTCTGTACCAACTGATTTCAAAAGTACTACATTGAAAATAAACTGGTGACTGTTTTTCTTCATAAAGTTCTGCGTTTGGCATCTTCACTCTTTCCCAAATGTCCCTATACATCAGAAATGTCACTGTTCCGAGTGTCTTTTTAGTGTGGCTGTAGTATGGCTTCCTTTTAATATTGTACATACATTGTATCTTTGTTTTATGGTAATAATAAAAATGTAGACTTCATATTTTGTACAAAATGTCCTATGTACAGAATAAAAAAGTTCATAGAAACAGCAAAAATAGGTAAGTGGCACAATTATTTTTCTTTAGAAAATATCTGTAACATTATGCTTTAGTGAAATGTTAAGTACCTACATATTTTTAAACATTTTGTAACTCAAAACTTTTTGTTTTGACATTGTTTATGAAGAGATACTTCATACACTTGCCATTTAATATGCTCTTTTATCTAATTTTTAAAAACTCTAAAATGGTGTATTATATGGACTAAATAAAGAACATGTGAATTTTAATGCTCATCATGAAACTAAATGTAGCCATGGTGTTGGGCCAGCTGCTTCTGACCATTCTCAAGTCACTGCCAGGGTCGGGCGGCCTAGCCCAGGACACTGGCTGGAAGGTGGGCAGGCGGCGCTGGCGCAGCTCCAGGCTGGTGCCTGCTGTGCGGCCCATGATGGCGGGTCCTGCCCCAGCGTTCTGTAAACTCATTTTAATTTCTCTACGGGCAAAAGTAGAGGTGTTTTCATACCAACCACCTCTCTTTGAGCCAAATGTGAATTGGGACACAGTTTGTGGAAATGGATTATTCGAGCCCCGATCATGTTTAGAATGATTCTTGAAACATCTTGGAAATAAGAGTAGACTCACTGAGAATAGGAATGTGGGGTCTTAGGTGACCCCCTCCTGTGTGGTGGAGCTCATTGTCCTCCCTGAGGCTGTTACTGAGAGGCCGTGAGAAGAGGCCTGGGATGGAGGAGGTTCCATCACCTCCACAGTCGCGCCTGATCGACATTCCAGCAGGTGAGTTGTGCCTGTGACTCCTCCTCACAGTGGAAGAGGTCACGCTGGGAGCTGGGGTGCAGGAAAGGGACCGGAACCGCCCCGAGTGTCTGTGGCCTGAGCGTCTGGTAACCCTGTGGGGGAGTTTGGGAGCCGCACAGTCCCCGCTTCCACCCGGGAGCCGTCTGCTGCAGCTCCCTAACGCTGTTTCCTCAGGTGCAGCCTCCTCGTCTCCCATCTTGGAATTCGAGGAAGCCGTGGTATTTAGCAACTTCCTTCAGCTCAAGAAGAATTCTCCAGAAAACTTAGAATAGAGGCATGCTGCGGCTTAAGTCCAGCTTCTTGCTGCACTTGCTTTACGGTAGCAAGAGGCCTAAAAGCGAAGTTGAACCGGCTTTGTGTCTGCTTCCATGAAGACTGGTCTGACACTCAACAGGAATGACAATAACTGGTTCCTTGCCGCCTCCTTTGTGCCACAGGCTGTTGTAGGTGCCTCATTTTCCCGTGTTGGTTCATTCTCACAGCGTGTTGACAAGTGAGGAAACTGAGGCACACAAGGGTTAAGTCACTTTCCCAAGGTCACACAAGTACTGAATGCAGCCAGGTTTCAACCCAAGTGGCGTAGCCCTGGGTTCCTCCCCTCACCACTGCAGACACTGTGGAAACAGAGCATTTTAGGGGAAGGCCACACACATGTGAGGCCCCAGGATCGCCAGAGAAACCTGCAGTGTCGGGGTGGCCATGAACACAGGAAGGCTTCTGACCTAGAACTAGAACCTCAGACACCATCTAGTCCAGTGGCCGCACCCACACTTTAGAAGCTGTTTTTATGTGAATTATATTCTGTAATATTTTACTTTAAAAAAGTCATGTTACATACCACATTTCAACACTTTGGAGACCAGCAACTCATTAGCTTCTGTTTTCATTTAACTTTGTTACTAATATGAACCTATGAATTTTTCAAAAATTCAGCTCCTATTTGTTTAATAGATGTGTGGTTTATATAAGATTCATGGGGACGGGGGAAGAATGGGTTTCACTACCACAAAATTTAAAATCCACTAAGAACACTTTTTTAGAGAAAGTAGTTCCTAGGGGTGAAGAGACGAGTGTTCCCCCCACTCTGGCGTGCTGTCTCATGTTTTTCTGCTTTTTCCAAAAGTATTATGTAAATTCCATAGACTGGGAATGGGGAGGGGAGTAAAGAAACTAATTCATCTTTTCTGTCCAGAGCTTTTCCTGATCACATCCAGGAAAGTGTAGGGTGAGCCACAGAGCTGGGACATGCTCCCACTCCATAGGCATCTAGGATAGTCCGGTTGGCTCGGACATGCTGGTAAGTGTAGTGACTCAACATACACACCCTGAAGTGATTGCTACAATAAGTTTAATTTCCATCTCATAATTACCATAAAAGTAGTTCCTGCAATAACAGCAGCCAGTAGCAGGCACTTTGGGTAACTCAGCACAGTTGGGATGGAAGGAGAGCAACGTGGACTGTGAGGGGCTTTACCCCAGACTCGGGAGCCCCCATGGACCTCCTGGAATTATGTCTATGTCTTTTCTGCAGGAATACCTTTTATCAAATGGGTCTGTGTACCAGAAGTTTTGCTCCCCCATACACACACACCGTGACCCACATGCACGCACAATAAGCATAGAATACGGATTTGAGGGGACAACGGGCAAAGTAGGGTGGATCCTCACACTAAATTGTGATATCAGTAAGTCTGGTCTCACCCTAACTGCTTTGGCTCGGCCGATAGAGTGTAAGCCTGCGCACTGAAGGGTCCCAGGTTCCATGCAGGTCAAGGGCACATGCCCAGATTTCAGGCTCAATCCCCAGTGGGTGGCATGCAGGAGGCAATCAGTGATTCTCGTCGTTGATGTTTCTATCTCTCCCTCCTCCTCTCTGAAATCATAAAAATATGTATTTTTTTAAAAGGCTGATCTCTCAGGTGTGGTAGCTTCATTAGAATCTTCATTTCTGTCTCCTAAATGTGTCTTGTAGAAATTGGCCTCGAGTTAGGTGTAAAGGTCAGGGCACCAGGCCAGTGACCCTTTCCTCAGGGGTCTCCTGGAGCCCCAAGTTCCCCAGACAGGTGAGGGGAGCCCGGGGCACCTGTTCATCACACACTTGTTTAGAGGGTGTTTAGACCTTATTGAAAAGGGCTCTTCCATCCAAAGTTACCCGGAGCAAGCGTTATCACCAGAGGGTGGCCACCTCCTGAACAGAAACAGGGCCTTGCAAACCCCCATGTTGGGCACCGTGTGGACTTTGCCACAGACCCACACAATCCAGGCTGAACCCCACGGCCATATCACTGGCTGGTCTTGAGCTGAAAGCAAATAATACACCAAGTATGACTATTGAATGAGTTGTTTTAATGCTTTTTCTCAGTGTTGTCAAAGTCCAGATGATTCTAGAGTGAAAGTTCCTGCAAGGAAATCTAGAGGTTGCTTCTTCCAGAACTGATTCTTCATGAGTTTCAAGACCGTAACAAAAAGCCTGCTGATCGAATGAAACCAGTGAAGCCCAAACACTGGAGTGATGGGCAGAGGAGAGAAGCAGGCTTTCCAGGTGCTCTAGGGGTGTCAGTGGGAAGGGGGCTGCCTACTTCAGGATGCCCCCAAGGCCACCCTCAGGTTCAGTAATTCCCTAGGAAGCACATGTGGCTACGATGTAGGAGAGTGAAAGGATACAGATAAAGTTAGAAGCCAGAAAAGATGCACAGGGCAGGGTCATGGTGACCGAGACCAGTCTCAGAGCTTCCCGTCGTCCTCTCCCTGTGGAGTGTTGTCATCCAGGGAAGCACACCCAAGACCTAGTGTCCGTAGTTTTATTGGAGGTCACATTTACATGGCTGCCCTTAGTGTCCAGCCCCTCCAAAGGGTGAGCGGATATTGTGCAGCCCAAGACCCAGTGGGTAAATCCCACTGTTGGCATTGACTCTCCAACATGGCCCAAGGCCCCAGGTACACAGATGCTCCTATCAGGGTTCAGGGGTGACCTGCCAGGAGCTGGGAGCAAGGGGTGGCCCTCTCTGGGCAGACTGAGTCCTTCACTGTCTAGCAACGAAGAATAGTGCCTGGGCTCGTGTGGTTCACTAGTCTCCAGTGTCTGGCGCTGTGCCCGACTCCTTCACCCCAAGCACATAGGCTCAATCAATATTTGATGGAAGGACGAATGAATGAGCATCCCGGACCAAAAAGCACGACCCCTGTAGGGAGGCGTGCCATCAAGTTGCGTGCAGGTAATAGCAAGTATTCCTGCAGGAGCACACTGAGGTGAGTGCAGATTTGGGAGAAATAACGTTAGCATATTCTCCTCGGCCTAATAAGCACGTCTTTGAACACCTGTGCCAGGCCCTGCTCAAAGCACAGACCTCGCGGGGCCCTGATAGACCTGTGGGGGTTCTCAGCGAAAGCCCCTCCCACCCCAAGCCCACAGCTGCACCTACACACCCTATTCTGCATATAATTTGAAGAGGGTCACAGCCCCCGGAAGCCCAGCCAAGGACCACGGCTTAAATATCCCAAGTCTAGCTGCAACAAGAGCAATCCAGCGAGTGCTTGGAAGGCGAGCCAGCCCACGACAGACGTGAGGAAGGAACCGAGGGCTGCAGAAGCCGCGGGGACAGGGGCCTGGAGGCAGGAAAGGACGGCGGTGGGAGGCCCTTGCGTCCCCGTTATGAAACTTGTCCCAATTTTCCATGCAATGGGAAGCCGAACAGGGGTTTCAGGAGGAGAAGCGCCATTAATTCAAGGCCGACTCAGAAAGATGACGCAAGCGGCGCGCGAGGCGGCGCCAATACGCGCTGCCCCACCCCTGCCCGGTGCATTGTGGGGCTTAGAGTCACCAGCCGGGCCTCGGGTCTCGCAAGCGAGCGAGATTCACGCGGATGACAGCACTGGGCCGGGAGGGGCTGACTATGTTTCCCTCTCCTCGGAGCGAAGCCCCGCCCCCTGGCAGGGATGGGCCAATCCTAAGGCCTCCCAGTCCTAGCCTTGGCGATTGGTCCGAGCGCTCACATGACCGAATGGGACACGTGACCAGGGTGGCGGCTTCCTTGAAACTGGTTTCTGTCTGTGGCGGGAGGGGACTGGAGAGACCTAGACTCCAAAGCGGGGCTCGGGACGGTGAAGCTCGCGGCTGCCCTCCGGCTCCGGCTTCCGCACGCGGCCGTCTGCAGGGCGGGTTCGTCCACTTACAAAGTAAGAAGCCCGCCCTCTGCGTCTGGACCTCGGTTCCCTCGGCTGTGCCGTGGGCCCAGTGTTGCCCGAAGAACAAGGTGGCCCGAGCCTACGTGAGGCAGGGTGCGTGGAAATGCGCTGCCGAGTGTGAGGCGGGGACCCGCGCCAGCTGCTCGGAAAGCCGACCGTGAACCAGGTTGTTGCGCAAGGCAGAGCCCCTGCCCTTGGCTGACTTCAGCGACCAATCGTCGATAGGTACGTGGCGGTCCCGCACCCTCTGGGTGAGGCCCCAGAGACTGGGAGAGACTTTGCTGGGGCCGCCCAGCCTGGAAGTGGAGGAGCCAGGGTTAGACCTGCTCACCCCGCAGACACTCCGCCAGAAGGCTCTTGCACCCCGAAAAGTGAGGGTGGGCGAACCACCTGGGAGCACACACGCCCTCTTTTCGTGCAGAGTCACCCGGCCCCGATGACATACCCCTTCCCTACTGCTTCCTGTTCAAAATTTGGTGGCTGGAGGATGGAGCCAACAGCTCCCCAGTCTCCCCTCCCCACCGGGCAGAACTGGTGTCAGGCGCAGCAGAGGCAGCTGGGTGTCAGGCGGCTCCAGGAAAAGAAGCGGAAGGAGGGAGGAGCCCGGAAGCCAGAAGTGGAAAGAGGGGGCTGAGAAATGGGACAGGGCCCAAAGAGAAACAATGACCACAGCTTAGTTCATTCAGTTCAACAAGTGCCTATTAAACACCTCCTGGGGATCAGCCACTTTTCTTTTTTTTTTTTTTTAATATTTTTTTATTTTTCGCTTAAAGTATTACAAAGGGTATTACATAAGTGTCCTTTTTTTTCCCCCCCGCCCTTGACACACCCCTACCCTCCCTTACCCCCCAGTGTCTTATGTCCATTAGTTATGCTTATATGCATGCATACAAGTCCTTCGGTTGATCTCTTACTCCCCTCCCTCCTGCCCCCCAACTCTCTCTGGCCTTCCCACTGCAGTTTGGCAATCAGTTTGAGGCAGCTCTGCCTCTGTATCTATTATTGTTCAAAAGTTTGTAATGGTCTTTATTATCCATGAATGAGTGAGATCATGTGGTATTTTTCCTTCATTGACTGGCTTGTTTCACTTAGCATAATGCTCTCCAGTTCCATCCATGATGTTGCAAATGGTAGGAGTTCCTTCTTTTTAACAGCAGCATAGTATTCCATCGTGTAGATGTACCACAGTTTTCTAATCCATTCATCTACTGATGGGCA
>NW_005871527.1:51098-53009 GCF_000147115.1 Myotis lucifugus | reverse complement strand
CTTTAAATATAAAGGACCAACAGGTTAAAAGTAAAGGATGGGAACGGGATGTATCACACTAACACTGATCAGAAGAAAGCTGGAGTGTGTGAATGAATGAATCCTTGTAGATTGGGCGTGCTAAAATGGGACAAAAATAATCACAGGGTAAATGCTGCTACTAGGAATAACGAGAGACATTTCAAAATGACAGAGGGGGCCCTGGCCAGGTAGGTCAGTTGGTTAGAGTGTCGTCCTAATACGCCAAGGTTGCTGGTTCAATCCCCAGTCAGAGCACATACAGGAATCAATGAATGCATAATTGGAACAACAAATCAATATTTCTCTTTGTTCCTCTCTCCAAAATCAACTTTTAAAAATCAAAAGGGTCAGTTCATGAAAATGGCGTAACTGCCTTATGTTTATTCATCTAATAACGGCCTCAAAATACATGGAGCAAAAACAGATCTAACTACAAGGAGAGAGACGAATGCTCAGTCATAATTCGCAAGTTTAACACCTCTCAGTGATCTATAGAACCTGTGGGTAGACAATCAGTAAGGATGTAGAGCAAGCGTGTCAAACTAAAAGGCTAACACAGGCCAAATAAACAAGGTTTAAGTTTATGTGGGCCGCAAAAAAACAAAAGCTTAAATTTTCATAGAAATGTAGGTTTATTTTGATAGAGACATGCTGAATACAAAGGGCTGAAATAAGCGAGTAATCATTAACAAAATAATAGAACATTTTAACAAAAATTATTTTTTCTTGAACATTAACTTACCAGACTCTGAATAACTGTACAAATTAATAAGGGTAAGGCAAATAAACCTATTTTTCCTGTTCTCCGAAAGCGAAATATTTCCGGTTGCGCACACCAAACAAGTCAGTCCAAGACTAATGACGTGGCCATCGGCTGCTAAAATATTCGCTGCTAGTATTAGTAGAGAGAAATGGTGCGCCTGTGCGTAAGGCGCATAAGAGAACTGAATGCAACATGATTATCGTAATCAGTCATTAGCGAACATTGTAGTTCGTTATTAATAATTATGTATAACAGGATATTGTAAAAATTAAGTTATGAAAATTTTATTGAAACGTTTCTTACATACCATTATATTGGCTGGGCTGCAAAAATATTCCTTGTGGGCTGTGTGTTTAACATGCTTGATGTAGAGGCCTTGAACAGCACTTTCAACCAACGTGGCCTAATTGGCAATTCCTAGAACACTCCCCCCAACAGCAGCGGAACGCTTCCTGAGGTGGGAGTCATGTGGAGAAGTATTGAAGGTCACAGGACCAGGAGGCCCCCTGGGGAGGGAGCGCTGATGGAACACATGCCATCTGAAGGCTGAACATTGGGCCCCTCCAACCTGCAGGGGTTGGAAAGAGGAGAGGATCCAGCAAAGGAGGCGGAGAAGGAGCCGTGGTGATGAGGACCACCAGGAGAATGTGGCCACCAAAAGCTGGTGAAGGAATGTTTGGGGGGGCGGGGGGGGGGGGCTAATCCTGTCCAATAATCAGCAAGATGAGGACCAAGGGCTGCTCGCTGGATTTGGCCATGGGGAGGCGTGGGTGACCTCCACAGGAGCACCTGCTCAGAACGTGGGGGTGGGCTCAGAGCACCCCTGGATATGTTCAAGGCTGGTGAGACATGCTTGATTTTCAAGCATGCACTCATTTTCAAGGAGTTTTGCTGAAAAGGGCAGGAAGGTTTGGCAGGGTTTTCTCCTTTTCCTGTTTAAAGAAGGGATGCACTGGACACCGTTGGGAAGAATTTAGGGAGGGGGGAGAACATTTGGGAGCAGGAGGAGAATTTCAGAGGTGATGTCCATCCATGAGAGGGGATGGGGGCCAGCGCTCTCAGGGCCCCCAAGGTGGCCTTGGCGGGGGACACAGGTTCTTAGTAAAGAGAGCCAGGCACTGTCAGGG
>NW_005871527.1:47119-49202 GCF_000147115.1 Myotis lucifugus | reverse complement strand
TTATTGTTCCCAGAAGGCTGTGTCTATCTGCTTGGGCATACTACCCAAGGGTGGACTGCAGGGCAGGGGGGCAGGATATTAATCTCTCCTCCATTAGCTCCTTAATATCAAGAATCTGTTTAGTCTTCATGTTCCAGCAGCCGCTGGGGCCTGGCACCTGGTGATGGAGCAAGGATAATTTTATGTTTTGAAGTTTTCCAAAGGTGATTTGGGGAAATCAAATCATCCCACCATCCTTCCACCAATCAGGACTCAGCTCTCTGACTGTGCACTTTGATACAAAAATAATGCCTTTGGCTTCCCTTCCTTCACGCAATTTAATAAGCAAGTTATGAATTTGAACTATCAAAGGCCAATTAAAAGAAACTGTCATCTCTAAACCAAGAACATGTAATATACAAACAAACAAACAAACAAACAAACGAACAAACAAACCAAGAATGCAGGCCACCTAGATTCTGGCCCTGATGTCATTTCAGTGTAAGGAAGGAGGTCCAGGTGGATGGGAGCCGGGACCCTTAGCCGGCAGGCCTCTCAGCCCCGCCTGGTGTGGACCCAGATGCTGAGGCCCACGAATGACAGTACCAGCCCCCTGCCCCTGCGAGTGGAACATCACTGTTCCGGGTGGATGCTCTCACATAGGTCTCCCTCTGGGTCCTCACAGCACCTTGGGGGGAATTATTTTGTCATTAGTAGCCCAGGACCCACAGCTTGGCTTTACCCTGCCGGTCAGGTGTCATCTCTCAGCTTTATCTAACATTGCCCCTGCAGTCAGGGCTCCAGCTGCAACCTTCAAGCCCTCTACCCTTGTAAAGGCTATTTTCTTTGCTGGGAGTGCCCCTCCCAACCTCCCTCCTTCCAGCCTAGCCACCTGACTCGTTCCTGACACGCCCCTCATCTCCTCCCCCTTCTGATCAATATCCTCACCCTCCCAAATATATCTAATTATACATATGTCATGACTACATATTTTAGCACTGAACACATTGTAGTCATTCATTTGTTCAACGAAAGAACACTGGCTACGTGCTTAGAACAATGTCGGGCACAAGCTCAGTGCTCAAAAAACGTTTGCTCTCGTCAATAACACCATTCCTTCGTTCATTTAATGTTTGTGGAGTGTCTCGGCTCTAGGCTGTTCATAGCAGCCACAGCAGTAAACAAGAAAAACCGTAGCTCATGCCTACCCCACACCGACTCGCGCGCTAAGAACCCATTCTTAAGGGCTGGAGGTGCGGGACGCTGGGTCCCGCCCAATGCTGGGACTACAAGTCCCAGAAGTCTGCGCATCCTCGCCCGTGGGCCCGCCTGTGCGCATGCGCTACGTCGTGACGCCAGGGCCGCGAGCGGGCGCCAGTGGCTGCGGCGGGCGGCGAGCGGGCGGCGGGGCGGGGCCAGCGGGCGGTGGCCTTTAGGGCGGAGCCGGTGCTTGCGGGTCTCAGTCGGCCGCGGGTTAGCGGCGGTCGGCGTCCAGCGCCCGTTTCTCTGGTTCGCCAGCTCTCGCGCGGAGTTCAGCCGCTTTCTCTGCACTGCCCGCGGGTCCCGAGCGCGGCGTCATGTCGGATCCCGGGGGTGGCGGCGAGGACGGCTCGGCCGGCCTGGAGGTGTCGGCCGTGCAGAATGTGGCCGACGTGTCGATGCTGCAGAAGCACCTGCGCAAGTTGGTGCCGCTGCTGCTGGAAGACGGCGGCGAGGCGCCGGCCGCGCTGGAGGCGGCGCTGGAGGAGAAGAGCGCCCTGGAGCAGATGCGCAAGTTCCTCTCGGACCCGCAGGTCCACACGGTGCTGGTGGAGCGCTCCACGCTCAAAGGTGCGGCCCGGCCCGGCCGGCGGCCGGCGGAGCCCGGGTGCCCCTTCCGGGTGGCGGGGGGAGGAGGGCGTCCCTGTCTCGCCGTCACCCCCAACAATGGCATCGCTTTGTCTGCCGGCCTCAAGATGGCCGAGTTGGGTGGAGACAGCGTCTCCGGGCTGAGCGCGGCAGGCGGAGGCCGCATCCCGGCCTCCAATGTCACATGAGCTTTTCGGTTTCGATTTGTGTCCTGGCGCCGAGGATCTGGGGGGGACGTGGGCTGGGGGTTCTGGCC
>NW_005871527.1:37166-45863 GCF_000147115.1 Myotis lucifugus | reverse complement strand
ACCCCCACTGGGGGTCCATCCCACAAACCGGGCATGTGCCTTGAAGGGGAATTGAACTGTGACCTCCTGGTCGAGGCTTAACCACCGAGCCACGCTGGCTGGGCCCCACTGGTGTTTTTTACTAAAATACATTTAACTCATATACTCTTTTTCTAGTCATGCTAGAAAAATTTAAAGTAATATAGATAAAATTAGAATCACCGTCAACCCAGCTATAACCACTGTCAGCATTTTTGGTGTCAGTTCTTCTGGTCTTTTTTTTCATTGAATGCACATTATTTTTTTAAAACATATTTTAATCTTAGTTGTTTAAGTTATTGTACTTTGAGTTCTTTGACCTTGGCTAATTCTTGATAATATTTTCATTGAACAGTTGATTGATTGAGATCAGTGATTTCCATGTTGAGTCTTTAATTTCTTTTAAGTTGTGTTGGTCTTTGCTTCTAGAGTGCTCATAAGTACTTCACTTTTCTCAAACATCTTAGGATTGGACGTTGCTAATTTTTAGGTGGAACCCTATTCCTCTCGTATGTGTTCTAGTTTGTGCAGATCTTGATGGGCACATTTTCTTCTTTCAGCAAAGCGAATATCTAGGCATCCAAATCTTGTCTCCATAATGACTTGCACTTTTGAACATTGGCTAAAGAATGAGACCAGCTAAAATTGAAATCCTACCTCATTCCTTCGTTTATAAAAATCCCTGAAGCCCTGCCTGGTCTGGCTCAGTTGGTTGGAGCATCATTCCACACACGGAAAGGTTGTGGGGGGCGTTCCCAGTCAGGGCACATACCCAAGTTGCCAGTTTGATCCCCAATCGGGACACATAATAAGGCATCAATAAATGTTCCCTCTCACTTCTCTCTCTCTCTCTCTCTCTCTCTCTCTCTCTCTCTCTCTCATCTCTCATCTCTCATCTCTCTTGCCCTCTCCTTCTCCCCCCTCCCCCGCTTTTCCTCTCTCTCTCTCTCCTTTCTCTCTCTCTCTCTCTCTCTCTCTCTCTCTCTCTCTCTCTCTCTCTCTTTCGTCTCTCTTGCCCTCTCCCTCTTCCTCCCCTTCCCTCTCTATCTCTCCCTTCCCCTCTATCTAAAATCAATAAGCATATCCTTGAGTGAGGGTTAAAAACAATACATAAACCCTGAAGTATTTAAAGTAATTCAGCCTGTCTGTAATTTATTTAATTTATTTTCCACTTACAAAAAGTCTGAGGAAAGCTAGGTGGTACCATCAGCCTTGTTAGCATCCTGGCTACACTAGCCTAATTGAGATAGACGTGCAGTCCCGGGTCACTTGGTGAGAGGGCTTTCTTCCAGGTGGTTTTGTGAGTTAGCTTTGGCATTTGTACATTTAAGCAAATATGAGCATCCTGTAGTCGTGTGAAAAGGTAGGCTTGCATTATAATATGGAAAACCTGGAATTATTTAAACTGAATAAAGGCCACCACTGACAATGAAGTTACTATTGCCTAAGGGAGGCATTAGTATAACTTATTTAATGAGGAGGACAAATTTTAGCACTTAACACATTGAAGAAGTGCTAAAATTTTATGGAAGAAGTTTTCCAAACACTTGTGATTGAATATAGAAGCACTTTTACATGAAGATCTCTATATGTTTTTTATTAGTAACTACCCCAGCTATATATGTGTGTGTGTGTGTGTGTGTGTGTGTGTGTATGTATTTGAAAGTATTTTTTGTTATTGTTAAGGTAACATTCCTTAAAATGTAAAATAAAGGCTGTGAACTAAACAGTTTATTTTGATAGTGAAGAACTGGAGAGTTTGTGGGAAAGGGAAAGTTAAATTGTAGCTCCTCGTTAAAAAGAGAAATCTCCTTTCTGTCGTCTCCAGCATGGAGAACCTTGTTTTCTTTCTTTCTTTTTAACATTGTTTTCTTCATTGTGTGCTTCTGGAATGAAGGCCCGATGGAGCTCTTTGCCGAGTAGGCGTTTTGGAGTTGGGGGTGTCTGTCGCTGTGCTCTATCCCCGGGAGAGGCTGGTGGTGGAGGGAGGAATAGGCCGCAGGTGCCCCGGGACCTGTGTGCGCGCTCCCGCTTGTTGGTGACCAGGCCGGGGTCAGGTGCTGTGTGTTTCTAAGGTCTAAAACTTTAACTTAGATCTCGAAGACTGAAAATAGTGGCTGCCTTTAGCCAGCACTTCCCCTGAGCTTAGAATTCTACTTCTCCTGGGATACCTATCGAGGGGCCCACCTCCTCTTCGTCAGTTCGGAGGCAGGTAGGGACTGAGTCTGAAAGCAAATAGTGCCTTTGACAGCGCTCAGCTTCTTAGAGCTGCAACAGCCTGGAAAGTTGTATGAGGAGCGTGTGGTGTGTGTGTGTGTGTGTGTGTGTGTGCGCGTGTGTGTGTGTGTTTAAAAATTATTTGAGGACTTAATTTCCCTAAAGCACAAAGAAATGAAGTAGATTGATGACTAAAAAGTACTTGTTTTTGGCCTTTGCTTAGCCCCCCCCCCCCCTCCACCAAATGGCTAATAAAATAGTTAATAAGTTAACAGGAAGAATTTCCTATGGCACCGTACTGTCTTGGCACTCAGGCCAGGAGTCCATCCACCTGGGCCCTTATAGATGTCCTGTGCTGTGACGCGGTAGGCGGGGCCCAGCACCCTTCATAGGAGAAACCATCTGCAGAAGATGGATTGAATGCAGTGCAGCAGAGTAATAACATTTATGAACAGCAAAGGGAAAATGGCCAGCACTTCTTTTAAACAGTTAAGTTGGGTGGAAGTTCTGTTTATCAGCAGAACTTGGCAAGTTGGTCCAGCCTCCTCTGTCTTCACTGAGAAACCGAAATCGAGGCTTTGAAGACCCAGTTGAGAAAAAGATGTTTTAAGAATTCAATTCCGCCGAACCTGTTTGGCTCAGTGGATAGAGCGGGGACTCAAGGGTCCCAGGTTCGATTCCGGGCAAGAGCATGTACCTTGGTTGTGGGCACATCCCCACTGGGGGGCGTGCACTAGGCAGCTGATTGATGTTTCTCTCTCATCGATGTTTCTGACTCTCTATCCCTCTCCCTTCTTCCTGTGAAAAATCAATAAAATATATTAAAAAAAAAAAGAATTCAATTCCAACCCAGGTTTCTCAGTGGTTGAGCATTGACCCAGGAACCAGGAGGTCACGGTTTGATTCCCAGTCAGGGCACATGCCCGGATTGCAGGCTGGATTCCTGGTGGGGGCCATACAGGAGGCAGCCCATCGATGAGTCTCTCTCATCAGTGATGTTTGTATCTCTCTCCCTCTCCCTCTCCCTTCCTCTCTGAAACCAATAGAAACATTAAAAAATAAAGAATTCAGTTCCTTGGTACCTATTGAAATAGGAGAGTTTGTTTTCCTTTATTTCATATCATTTGTGTCTTGAATTAGTATTAGCTTAAAAATATTAAATCTTGCCACTCTCCCTCCCACCTGTGCGTTTCTCCTCTCCCAGGGCATTGTTTTCCTTGCACACGCGTGTGTGTGTGTGTGTGTGTGTGTGTGTGTGTGTGTCCTTTTTATTTCTCTCTCTCTCCTATGCTCCAAGGGCCCTTTTGCTTCTGTAACTTGTTTCCTGAACCCATTTCTCTTACAGCCCAGTTTTTCTACCTCTGTAACTTTCTAAATAAAGTTTCTCTTCTTTCCCTGGCTGGTGTCCTAAGTGGTTAGAGCATCCACCCATGTACGGAAAAGTCACTGGTTTAATTCCCAGTCAAGGGTCTGTACCTGGTTGCAGTTTGATCTCCAGTCCCAGTCTAGGCATGTGTAGGAGGCAAACAGTGGCTGTGTCTCTGTCACACACACCCCTTTCCCTCTCTCCCTCCTTCCCTTCCTCTCTTCCATTCTTTCTAAAAATCAATGGAAAAAATATCCTGGGGTGAGGATTAACAAAACAAAAAGATCAAATCTTAAATCCCTTAGGCATTAGTAACTGACTAGTTTTCAATTCCTTATTTCTCCTTTATTTTTCTGGAAATATCAAAACGAGCCCCAGTTTTACATTATGTACAAGTATCATGTGGGGTTTAGCCCTCCACATTCCTAACAGTGTCTCCCGGCCTTCGCCTTGTCCCGGAGCCCAGAGTGGCTGTGGCAGGGAAGTCGCAGCCCTCGGGAGGACGGAAGGGTGGCTGTTGAGGTGACAGGAGAAAGCACCAGAGCCGGGAAAGGGGAACTAGAGCCGCCGCCTGAGAGGAAGGGAGGACATGCGTGGTCATGAGGGACAGAATCACGGACGCTGGCACGGTTTTGGTTTTAAAGGAAAAGAAGGTGGAAGACAGAACAGGAACATGTAACAAGTAACTTGGTAGTGTGTGTAGGCCCAAGAGAAGGACTGGCTCATTCACCGCTGGGAAAGAGACTTGTCCTGTGGCTGGGAGGAGGCTGGGAGAGAAGCGTGAATGAGGGAAGGGAAGGCCCACGGGTGCAGGGAGCCAGGCAGCCTTACCCTCCGTTACCAGCTTAGCTGGCTTTAACCTTTTTCCAACTGTTCGTCCACCAAACTGTGGGATCATCCTGGTCTACCAGGAGAGGTAGTTGGAGTCTTAAAGGTCATTGAATGTGCACGTTTTCCTATTTCATGAAACAAGGCATAATGCTCGCCTAATGCGCAGCGTAATGTTATAAATCACTCATAGTTTAAACTAGTCCTTCAATAAAAGCATGCAGATTGGTGCTAAATGACACTCTGAGCATCTCTAGAATTCTGGCAGTCTCAGAAGTTAGCAAAAGAAATGCTCACGGTTTGCTGTTAAGGGCAGCCCAGCACCCCCGGGTCCTTCCATTCTCTGACTGTCTTAACAGGCAGTACCTGTCGGTCATTGTGTGTTAACCAGTAGTACTCAGCAGCTCTAGGAAACTGACTCAAACTTTACTGACAGACAGTACCTGATAAAACACGCAGTTTGTGTTTGTATACAGGCTTCTAGATATAGCAGGATTAATAGCCTCCTTGTTATTAAGAATTAACTATCAAGTGTCTTTCCTCCTCCGAACATTTTTTAGTATTTCTGCCGAAGTAAAATGTCAAGTTGTTATTTAGAAGATGGAATCATTTACAGAGAGACACAAAGGTTAAGTTATTGGATGGCAGTTTATAAAACAGCCATAGATTCTTTAATTCTGTGGGAATCAGACATGCTCAGACTTCATTTAATCTCTGCTTATGGGGAATAGGCATTTAAAAATGATTCCAAAATGTACTCTGTGAGCGATTAGTAGCAACTTCCATTAGTTATTGTCATCGAGAGGAGGTAGGATTTCGCAGAGCATTGGAGAAGACCCACTTGCATGTCCGTGTCTGGGGATTACGTCAGCGGGTGTGCCTGCTGAGCCCCAGCTGCGCTCCGCCGCACTGCAGTGTCCTGTGGGAGCCCTGACTCATCCCCTGGCCTGGCCTGCTGCCCGCTTCCTGTAACCCGGCCCGCTTCGGAGGTGCAGGCGCATCCTTAGATGCTGCGTCCAGTCCAAGTCGTCTTGTTTGCATAGATGAGGAAACTCTAGCTGGGAGAAGAAGTGATTCCAAGTTACCATGAGGTGCTTGCTTTTAGTTATGTCAGTATCTCCTTTGGTGGGTTCTAGAATGTGACTTATTTTCTGTGTGTGGTTTGGGTGTTATTTTGATCATGTGTTTTACATAAATTATAGAACAGCTTAAGGAAAGCTCAGAAAGTGAAGAGAGGAGACCCTTCAGCATGCCGCCACCTGCCAGCTGTTTGTCCCGGGTTCCCTGCGGCTCTTGGTCCAGGTGCTCGCACAGCACTGACTGAGCTCCGTGTGTGGCTGGTGTCGGCCAGTGTGGCTTCTCGTACCTGTGGGGGAGCCACATTTCAGCAGTCAGAACACCCAGCTGATTTGTTCAGTTGGTTTTGTTTTGTTTTTATTTTTTTATTTTTTTGGGAAAGAGCTCCACTTTATTATGAAAATTGTTTTTGTCTTTTTAAAAACAAACAGGCAATTGATAAGGAAGGAGAAGTAGGGGAGAATTGAGGTGCTTCGTTAGTCACACCAAACCCTTGCAATTCAATTCATTTGTGAACCATGAGGAGGAACAGAATTAAATAACCAGATGGGGGTACAGAGCTAAGATTCCCAGCCTTCCCTCTTGGGGAAAACCGAGGCAGAGTAATACTGAGCAAAAGTGGAGGAAGCCACACCCAGGTCACTCCCAATGAGGTGACTTGGGGACAGGGAAGAGGATCCACATGGACATGGAAAACAGGCGTGGCTTGTAAACCTGGGACCTTGGGAGGAGAGCTGGGGGTGTTTGTAAACCAGGTTATGGTCAAGAGAGGAGGCAAGAGCCCAGCTAGTGTGGCTCAGTGGTTGAGCATCAGCCTGTGAACCAGGAGGTCACGGTTCGATTTCCAGTCAGGGCACAGGCCCCAGTTGCCGGCTTGATCCCCAGTCGGGGCCTGCAGGAGGCAGCCGATTGATGGTTCTCTCTCATCATTGATGTTTTTATCTCTCTCCCTCTCCCTCTCTGAAATCAATAAAAAAATATTTTAAAAAGAGAGAGGAAGCAGGAGCTGTAAACAAAGGGTGGTGCCTAAGGAACTGGAGAAAGAGGTACCTATAAAAGGACTGGGCCGGCCTCCCAAGGAAGGCTGCAGGGAGGTGTGCTGTGCCCACCTTCTCCTCCTCCACCCCATCCCGTGAGCTCGGCCTCCACCTCAGGACTGGGTAGCCTAGGGAGCGTGAGCACAGCTGACACTCACTCTGGGGACTGGGGGTGAGGTGGCTTTGGGCTCTGTCCTCAGAGACAGGGCGGGGACAGCAGGTCAGAGGACGCTGGCTGCCCTTCCGGCCAGGCTCCTTTCAGGGTCGTCTGTTCTGAATCTTCCGGGACCCAGGATCTTCATTTCGGGAAGGAGATAGATTGGTCCCTGTGTTGGAAGAGGGTCACCTCCGGCAGGACTCATCCACTAGCAGCACCTTGGAGCGCAGGCCGCTCAGGGGCTCTGCCTGCAGCTCCTCCTCCTCCTCTTCCTCGTCGTTGGGCTGGGCCACAGGGGCGAGGTGGGGGGGGGGGGTGTGTCCTCGGGCTCCGGGCCCAGCTCCCGCAGCACCGAGCTCTCGGAGGGGTACTGGTACATAGTCTCTAGAGCTGTCTCGCTGAAGGAGATCTTGAGCTGTTTGTGGTGCCTTTCAGGGGACCCCTTGACAAGGCAGCTGCGGCTGAGGCGGAAGTAGCCCCCCAGAACCGAGATCTCCTCTGCAGTCGGGTACCGCTTCTTCCCAGCCCCGGTGGCCGCAGCATCAGCGGGGGCAGGAGCGGCAATGCTGCGTGGGGCGCAGACCGCCTGGGGTTGGCGGTGAAGGTGTGCCCCCAGGCCTGGCCCTGCCTTCACCCCATAGAACAGCTGGCTCATGAGGGGATCCCTAGGGGACTGGGGGGCCGGTGGTGGGGGAGACAGAGGGGCGGGTGGGGCTGTTTTGTTTTGTTTTTAGTCATTTTTAAAAAACAACTTGTAAGTGTCTGGCATACTAGAATGTTCTGCCATTCTTCCCCTTCCTAAAATTATACCAAAAACAGTATTTTGAAAGAGTCATTGTCTTATTGACATAGTCATATTTTATACACTTGAAGCGTGGGTTTTGTCTCGTGTGAAAACTAATGAAGTAGGGCTTTTGCTCAGGCCCTGTACGCTGAGATTTCCTAGTGTTTAGCACTTAAAGAAACGGGACATCTCATGTAGGCCACTTGACTTACTACCCCACGCCCTGCTGCCCGTGTCACATCATGAATTTGAAGCCCAGAGGAGGAAAAATGGCCTTCCCAAGATCACTTAGCTACGTCTACTGCCTTTGCTGTTCCATCACGGAGGTGAAAGTGAAAGCGAACGAACCATGTTAACTTCATCCTGGGATAGTGATTTCACATACATACTGTTAATCCTGGGATAGTGATTTCACATATATACTGTTAACTTAATCCTGGGATAGTGATTTCACATACATACTGTTAACTTAATCCTGGGATAGTGATTTCTGCTAGCACACGTTTCCGTGTAACTTATCATTGCAGAAATAATTGACTAGAGCATCCAGGCCTCTGGTGGGTTAGTGCTACACCTACAGGTTTGCATTATTTCCGTTCGTACACATTTTTTATTTTAATTTTTCTGTTTTGATTTTCAGCCATTTAGAAATTGTGCTCACTATTAAATCCAGTCAGCTTTTCAAAGGGCTCCTGGGCATCAGGAGCCCACCGTGGGGGAGGAAGTGCATCCCTAAGTCGATCCCCCAGCAGGCCATGAGAAGTGCTCCAGGAGCAGAGGGGAAGGCGAGGGGAACATCTCTCAGGGACCCTGGGGTGATGCTAGACAGCAGCTTGCCCTGGGGGCCTGGATGAGGGAGGGGGCAGCCTGTGTACTGGTGAGGACACTGGGTTTAGAACAGCCGTGGGCAGGATCCGGCCCCTTTGAAATGAATAAAACTAAAAAAAAAAAAAAAAAAGACCGTACCCTTTTATGTAATGATGTTTACTTTGAATTTATATTAGTTCACACAAACACTCCATCCATGCTTTTGTTCCGGGCCCTCCGTCCAGTTTAAGACCCATTGTGGCCCTCGAGTCAAAAAGTTTGCCCTCCCCTGGTTAGATCACTGACTCCTGAATTCTTAGGTTGTCCCTGTCCAGCCACGTCTGAGGGACAATTGCTTACATTCCTACCTGGAAACAGGATAGTGATAGTCATGCCAGTCCCATAG